>NC_055680.1:16291840-16496840 GCF_017976325.1 Chelmon rostratus | reverse complement strand
CAGTGCTTTTAATGGGAGCTGCAGTTTTGTCTGAGCTCAAACGGTTGTTGAACTTTGCTAAAGGTTTGAACGTCTAATAGCGGCTGCTGTTGGGGATGCTGGTATGAAAGAAACGCTGAATGAGAGACGGGATTGCGTTACAGTTACAGCCCGGACGCAACAGCATGACTTCGGCTCTCTATGAATCTGCAGGAATGAGCTGGAAACAGGTGGAAACAGCCAGTCTGGCTCAGTTCAAAGCTGACAAAATCACCAATCAGCACCTCTTAACCTCACTAATAAACATCTTACATGATGTTTGCTTAATCTTTACAAAAACCTGCGATGCAAAAACAAAAAAAACGTCATTTCTGTGGTGAGGAATCTGCTCCTGTCGCCTCCAGTTCTTTGAGCGTCGGTTCGATCATTCGGATTCCTCTGAGGTTTTTTGGCGTGGAGAGTTATGAAACTGACTAGCTGACTCGTCAGATATCCGCGACTGCACAAAGTTGATTCATCGACTCGGAGCCGCGGGAGAGCGCGTCGTGTCCGCTGATGTGTCTGACGTGATTTTAATCAGTTGATCAAAGCGGGGTGGAAAAATGTCAACAAACGCTGGGAAGGAAGGACGAGAGCTGCGAAACCAATCAGCATGCTTCAAACACATTTCTAGCACTTCCCTTTCGTCTTCCTCCTCGTCTGTCCTTCGGCCGATCCATTTCTTTCTTTATCCACTTTCAATGTCTGTTATTCCTTCAGTCTTTTTCGGTGTGTGTGTGCACATGCTGTCAAACACTGTTAATTTAAACACAAGATTCTTGTGCTCAAAAAGAGGATTCATTCTCAGTGAAGAACCTTGGAGCTCTAATCTGCCTCTATACCTGCCAAAGAGCAGTGATTCCTAACACGTCTCTGGGGGTCATCAGGTGGATACCCCCCTTTAACGGTGTTTCGCCTACTTAGTCCCACTACACCTCCAGGAGGCTAGGCGGTGAACTCCGGCTTCCCAGAGTCACCCCCCCTAGTGCCAGTTCACACTGCTCCTACACAATCCAAACAGCACTGCCACGTTCAACTGACCCAGAGATGCTCCAGGTAGTGGCCAGTACCGATGCTACCATTTAACTAATGCTAACTGCTAAGAAGAACAGAAGAAGACAATACACTACTGATGCTACCATTTAGCTAATGCTAATGCTAACCGCTAACTGCTAAGAAGAAATCCACTTTCCCTTTCGATGTCTGTTATTCCTTTAGTCTTTTTCTCTGTGTGTGTGGGTGTGTGTGTGTGTGTGTGTGCGTGCTGTCATACAGTGTAAGTGATACAGATAGAGCGACCGCAGCCTATGATAACAGGATTACTAGACAGCCGTGTTTAATTTGAGCTCAGGGCAAATACAGGGTGAGTGTGTGTGTGTGTGTGTGTGTGTGTGTGCGCGTGCGTCCTCTGTCTTTTTAGGTGGCCTGGTTTCCAGTAAGTGCAGTGTCTGAATTGGCTCAGCACCCTGATCTACCTTCCTACAGGCGCACAGACGCAGAGTCTGAGACGACACCACCCCTCGGCTCTGGATAATACCTCGATATCTTTGACCAGTTCACTTATTTTTAGAAGGGATCGCGTCCAAGGAACATTTTTCTTTTGTTTTAAGTTTCCTTTTTCTTGCTCTCTCTCTCTCACACACACACATTCACACACACACACACACACACACACACGTGTAGAGATCAGCCAGGCTGTCCAAAAAGAAGATGAGGGGAGAAATGTATCCTCTGGTTGCTGCCAAAAACTGGAAGTCATGCAAACACACACACACACACACACACACACACACACACACACACACACACACACGCACACACACACGCACTCTGCTGTGGTTGGGATTCTCAAATTAGCTGGTCAGCAGTCGGTCGTATCCAGGGGGGGTTGTCGGTCGGATTCCCGTAACTGGAGCAATTTGGTTCTATTTTTTTCTTTTAATGCTATCTACATTCTTCAAATAAGCATGACTCCTTACATTCCTCCCTCTCTTTGCTTTGGTCTCTCTGACGCTCCACGTTCTGTTTGAAAGCTCGCCTCGGCTGCTTCTCCGTGCGGTATCACGTGAGAATCCGGTTGCATGTCGTAGACTCGTCCCTGACGTTGTCGTTTTCTCATTCGCAAGTGTTTCTTGGCAGCAGAGGCGCCTCGGAGGAGGAAGCGATTTAAGCTGAGGATGATGAATGTACAGGATTTTTATGAATGAAACTCGCTGCTTTCATTTAAATCATTTATTAATATCTACATTTTGACCAGATTGCCTCTCTGGCTTTTCTTTCAGCTAGTATTTTACTGTCATCTGTGCCACAGCGGCTCGAAACTGTAATTCTGTTGCCTCGCTATATTTCCTGACGCTCCTCTCATTGTTCGACTGGCCTCCTCTTCGGATGTGGCGCCCGCAGAGATTCAGCCAGAACTCCAATCCGAGCGTGAGTGCGCTCGACAGAATGTTGTGCAGCTCGTTAAATTTGTCTTCGCAGGGGTAGAAAACATTGTAATTCAGCTGTTAATTTAATATTTAGAGCGGTTGTCCCTGGCCCCTGCAGTCTACATACTGACGTATCATTGGACAAGACAGCGATCCCCTAACGATGTTGTTCTACAGGTGTGTGTGACTGGTTATTGCTTGTAATGTGTGATCGGGTAAATGCTGGCTCATGTTGCACCGCGCTTTGATTGGTTGGTAAGCAGAGATTGCATCCATCTCTCACAGCAGGTTACTGCACCGGGTCAACAGTGCCGACAAGAAACGTGAAGGTGAGAGATGTGTTTTGATGACTAATGAGCGTTGCAGATTCTTTCTTCTTCTTCTTCTTTGAGTTTTATGGCGGTTCGTATCCGTTAGCTTTGCATCACAGTGCAAACTACTTACAGAATCCACCCAAAGTGATCCCATTCATCGTGCAGTCTGCAGCCCAGACCAGGTCCAGCTGCTGCCCGGTGCAAAAGTGATGCTACGTATTTCTGCGCAATGCACTGATTTAAAGAAGGATTTTTTTTCTGATGCCCTCGATCATCTGAATGAACAGTCCTGAGACAGACGCTGTGCCGTGTTGTACATATACGTGAAGAGCAGCAGTCTTTCCGTTCTCACGTTTATTGAGATTATCTGTAACTAACGTCTCTCAGAATCGGTTCGATCTCTTTAAACTTCTCTCTGAACAGTGCTTTTCTTTTTTCTTCCCCCTGCCTCTCTTTGAGTTGCACAGAGCGTTCGGCCCTTACTAAGCAGTTCTCCAGAGGTTGTGTGTGTGTGTGTGTGTGTGTGTGTTAGTGGTCCAAACCTCTCAGAAGGTGATGACAAGACCTCAAAACTCAGGGCTTTTCTTTCAGGCCAGAATTTCTCCCTTTGACTTTTATGACTCGGTCTTTTCTTTCTGTCTCTCTCGTCCTCTTTCTGCTCTCTCGGCCTGATCCAATTTTACATTTCGAGAAGGTTCACTGGCATAATAAAAATATTCAGCAACGCTGCCCGAGCATTTATTGGTAAGACATCTGCTCGGAGAAAATGCAAAACGTAACGTAAATATCTGTACGGTTCGGTGGCGCATCGTCTCAAAGAGGCGTTAAAGCAAATTACAGTATTTTTACTGTACTGTGGCCATTCTGACCATCCACATGCTAACTCTGCGCTTGTTATCTTTGAGTCGGACTGGAAGTAAACACAAAAACCTTCTTATTTTTGAGAGAGATGGACATTTGACTCACATGCTGGCCGTGCATTTAGTTCTGAAGCGTCACGATATGGAAGCAGATTGTTGATAGAGGCTAAAATCAATGGAAAGATTTTACTGCATGGTGATGCTATTGAAACAAATTTAGGAGCGTAATCCTGATTTTCACTTTATGTTTTAACCAACATAAGCCACACACACACACACACACACGCACACACACACACACACACACACGCAGCCTTCTTTTCCAATGGTCTATGAGTTGTTGGAGACATAAAGAGATAATGAGCCATCAAATACTGTATATGATCCACTTTCCCAGAACCTTCTGTCTGGCCACAGAAAACAGATTTACACACACATGAAACACACACACACACACACACACACACACACACACACACACACACACACACACCATCCACAATCATCTTCCACTGGAACCTCATGTTGTGCCATCTCATCTTTCTCTTCGTATGTTTGGAAAATCCACGCCGCCGTTAAGTGAGGCAGAACGGGAGGAGAGAGTGTGCGAGGAAGGAGGAGGAGGAGGAGGAGGAGGAGAGGGAGATGGGAAAAGAAAACAAGGCCAAACAGCGAGGGGGAGACGATGAGGTGAGGAGGAGTACTGTGAAAGGAGAGGTGGAATATCAGAGACAATGTCAACCAACTGTCGAGCTGCAAACATCTGGATTTGAAACACCTGAGCAGATTTGACACGTTGATGCGACATTTATGGTGAATTTGGCGCCTATTTACACACCAAGCAGACGCGAAGCAACATTAGCGTCCATTTGAAGAGTGTAAGTCTAATGTTCGCTCTCCTTTTCGCTCTGGTTTTGGTCTCCACCAACTCTAGCCGCTAAACGCTGCTTCCTGCTGCTTCCTGCTGCTTCTGGAAACAAGGTTGAGCAGCGAGATTGAGCTGAAAGAGTCAACTTATAGGTCAGAAAACCAAAACAATGAGCTGAAAGACGCTACAACACCCTGTGGAGCGGAGGGGAACTGCAGATTTCGGTGAAAATTATCTGAGGCTTCGTCAATACAAGTTTCCCATTTCACACTGCACAATTAGTCCATATATATGGAGTAACGTTTGAAATTTAGGAATCTAAAACTACATTACCCCGATCAACTTCCACTAACAGCAATGTCATTTGCACGACAGAGCTCGTTTTAGACGTTTAAAGAAGCGATGAAAGCAACTGCATTTGATTAAAAGTCGGGTTAAAGTCGCCTGAATATTCCAGCTGTACAGATCAGGAGGACAAATAAAGAATGAGAAAAGGAGGAGGAGGAGGAGGGCAAAGGAGAGAGAGAAGACAGGGATGAAGCTAGTATAACCATTTAGAGGGGTGGAGGGAAAAAGAGAGGCTTGGATGAGCTCGTTGTTAGCGTGTGGCACTAACAACAAAATGAATGTAATGGAATTAAACAGCTCAGAGTCCAGAACTGGTAGACTGACTCCAGTTCAATTAAATCACACACACACACAGACGCTCTGTTCAGTGTCAGCGGCCTTCAGCGGCACACAGAAATCTCTTTACACTTCGCCATTCTGCACCTCTCTGCATGTGTGGCATCCAAAGACAGTTTGGCAAGACGGGGCCGAGTCCCGGGTCGCTGAGCGGACACACACGCACACACACACACACACACTGAACATGAAGCAGACACACACTCTGGCCAGGCTGCAGGAGCCAATATGTTTAAACTCATACTCAGGACATTCTGTTGAAACCAGAGAGAGAGGTAGACGAGCTGAGAGAGCTAACGCCGACTTTGTTAGCCATGCTAGCAGCGTGGCTCTTGGGTGATCCACCACTTTGGTCCAGACTGAAATAACTCAACAACCATTGCGTGGATTGCTGCAAAATGCAGTAAAGACATTCCCGGACAGTAAAGATCCCATGATTTGTCCTCTAGCGCCACCATGAGGTTGACCTTTGTGAAATGTCTCAACTAATATTGGATCAATGATGCAGGTCAGAACTTAAGTTTGTCCAACACTTTGTTTTATGACCAAATAGCTGCAAAAGTGCTTTGTGTTTATGCTAATTAGCAAATGTTTGAATGCTAACATGCTAACCGTCCATGGTTAGCAGGGTAAACATTGTATCTGCTAAACATCAGCACGTTAACATCGTCACCGTGATCATATTAACACACTGGCGTTAGCATGTAGCTCACAGTGCCGCTGTGCCTAAGCAGAACCTCATAGAGCTGCTAGCACTGCAGGGGACTCTCGTTATCAAGCTTAACCACGATCTTTGCTTAACTATCGTTGCTATGCACTAACGCACAGATACGGTAGACGGCAGAGTTTTCCCGGACGTAAAAAGACGCCAGCATTGAAGAGTTTTGCTGACGTGTCCAGTATCAATGTTCCTTAGAGAAAGAAAGAAAATATGGTCAAAGAACTATATGGAGGGAAAAAAACTGACTGGAAAAAGAGAAAATGTGTGTTTGTATGACCTCCACTTCCTCTCTTTTGAGTCCTACTCAAGTTTTTAATTGGCAGAATTGCAAGAACACTATATCAGCGAATGTGAGCGTGGCGTGTATCTTTTGGCGCGGCGCCGTGGCCCTTTAAGTCCGTCCTGTTAATATATAACCTGTGCTCCTCCAGAGTTGTCGGTTTGAATTCCTCCGGCGTTCGGCGGTGGACCACACACGTGCACACAGAGTTGCTAATTGGACACTGATGTGTTGGAACAGAAAGAATGAGCTGTGAAAGCGCCGCTAATTCCAAATCTCCCCCCTCGACCTGACCGTCGTCTCATTGGCCGAGGCGAGGCGGCGGCCGCATCAAAGCGCGGGGCAAATGTCAAACCTCGGCCCTGAGAATCTAATCTCTGATTGGCCGGCAGGTGAGCCAAATTTCCGCTTTGACTTCCTCATCCTTTTGGCAGCAGCAAAACGCATGAAGTGCGAAAAACATAATGTAATTAATTTCCCATCTGCTCCGCCTCCATTTGAGCGTTGTCGTGGCGCTTTTGCCAAATCAAAGGCCGTCGCAAAACCTGCTCGAGTGAGGAGGAAGAGGTCAGTAAAACCATTACTTTGTGATAATGTATTTGTCTTAAACCCATATTTACACATGACTTGAATAAAAAAAGCAATATGTCGTCCGTTTTAAAGCACGTGCTGAGTGTTTCGAGGTTGCAGCATCTGTCGCGTCCTTTAGCGTTACCCTCAGCCAACCGCGCCCCCTAGAAACAACGCTGATGTTCTGCTTATCCGTCCTGCCGCTGAGGTTTTGAAAGGAAATAAAATTGCTGCGTTACGTTCTCGGGAACACACAAAAGCCGTGGACGGTGGTGGAGGGTGACTGTGCAAAGTGCAGCACTTTGACACTGATAGTGGAGGGAAAAAACGAGCGAGATGAACATTGCAGATTCAAGTTCATCAAAAGCCTCTTCTTTACAAGTTGATAGAAAAGGAGGCAGTAATCCGTACATCATTACATCTCTAGCAGACAGATGCCGAGCGTCTCCGTTTAATATTTCCAGCCATCTGTTAGCGGCCGCAGAGGAAATATCAGAGATTAAACTCGTACGATAAAACATTTGAATGTGATTACGGAGGAATTGTGCATCTTATTGTTTTGCTGCCTTTACTTCCTGTTTTGTTGCTGCTCTCGTTTTATTGATCTTGTATTCTCTTCCTCCCCGCTGTCCCCCCGGTAATCGATAGCAAACGCAAATATTCATCTGGAAGCACTGAAAACGTCCACACACACACACACACACACACACAAAGACGGACACATTTCTCCCTCATTATTTGTGTTTACTTGCTGTCTTCCATCGCGCGATTCCTGCCATCAATAAAATGGGCTGTGGGGGAAAAAAAATGAAAGTACACACAAAAGAAAGCTGTTTTTCGGAGTCGCTGAGCTTTGCTTTTAATGCGCCTGTTACATCGCAGCGCACGGGGTCAGCAACGCTATAAACACATCATTGAGCTGAATGTTAGTGGGCACAGACTTCTGACAAACATCGTGTGCATTTTTCTGTGTGTGTTTGCGGGTGTTATGTCCGTGTGGGTTCTTGTTTGTGTGTGTGTGTGTGTGGACATGCGGTTTCAAGTGTGTGTGTGTGTGTGTGTGTGTGTGTGTGTGTGTGTGTGTGTGTGTTCCCTCAGTGCTCTGTTTGTTTGTCCGCAGTTTAAATGGGGGCACTGGGAGGTTTGCGAGAGGCAAGCTGGTTTACTGGTCTCTAAACAGAGTTAATGAAGAGAGGAGTCAACCAGAGGGCAGAGAGGAGGAGAGGAGAAAGGGAAGGAGACGACGCAGGAGAGGAGGAGAAGTGAAAGGAGACAAGATCGAGGAGAGGAAAACGGGAACGCAATGTGGAGAGAGGATGGAAGAAAAAGAGGGAAGGCTGGGGGGGAAAAGCGGATCAGAGGAGAGGAGATCTGAGAAGGAGGGAGGAGAAGAGGAGGGGAAAAAAGAGGTCGATGATGAGAGGAGAGAAGGAGAGGGAGGAGCGGAGAGGACAGGAGAAAGAAAGCAGGCAATGATGGAAGGTGAGGAGAGGGACAGAGGAGGGAGAGCAAAGAGGAGAAAGAAAAGGAGACGAGAGGTGAAAGGAGAGCGTTTGAGGGAGGACGAAGAGGAGACACGAGGAGAGAAAAGAGGAGACGCCAAAAAGGGGAGACAACACAGAAGAGAAGGAGGAGAAACAAAAGCAGACAAGATAGTGGAGAGGAGGGGAAAGGAAACAAGAGAGGAGAGGAAGAAGGGGATGTGAAGTGTGAGAAAAGAAGAGAGAAGAGGAGTAGAGGGGAGATGGAGAAGGCCAAATGAGGAGAGAGAGGAGGAACAGAGGAGTCGAGATCTGACAAGGAGGAGGACAAAGTGGCTGACAGGAGAAGAGAAGTTGTGGGAGGAAAGGAGCAGGTTAAGGAGACAAGGAGATGAGGGGGAAATTAAAGAGAAAATTAGAAAAGAGGAGACAAGAGGGAGAGGAGAGAGTTATGAGGAGGCAAAGAGGGAACAAGAGAGGAAGGAGAAAAGTAGAGTGTTTTAGAGAGATTAGGAAGAGATGAATAACAGGAGAGGAAAGGAGGAAAAAAGAGAGGACACAAAGAGAGAAAAGGGGAGAAAAGAGAGGAGAGGAGAATAAAGAGTGGTAAGAAAGGGCAGAGGAGGAGGAAAGGAGCTGACAAACGAGAGGAAGGAAGGAGGAAAGAAGGGATGGAGAAAGAGTGAGAGACAAAAGAAGAGGAGAAGACAAGAGAAGTCAAAAAGAGGGGCAGAGACGATGAGGAAGGATGGAGTAAACTGAGGAGGACACAATGATGATGGAGAAGGACAAATGAAGGAGAGGGATGAAGGAGGTGGTGGTGAAGAGGAAAACCAGGAGGAGGAGGAGGAGAGGAATCTGAACTATTGGCACCGCAGGCTGTTGAAACCGTCCCGCCCGCCAGCAGCAGTTGTTGTTTTCCGCGGCGGCTAACGGAGGAGTCGCAGTGTGAGGGAGGTCTGGAATCCCATTAACACAAACCAGCAGACAGTCAGTGGGAACATCAGAGAGCCTCCTCCTCCTCCTCCTCCTCCTCCAGGCTTTACATCCCCCGACGGCCCCTCAAACAGCCCACAAAAACACTCTCCGCCCGGAGTCACGGCTCCCTCGCCTGACGGGCCACAGAGGTCACCGCAGCCGACTCCTCGCTGAACACGGCCGCAGGGTGAAAATCTGCTTGAATCCCACTTCATATTTACGGGTTCAGATTCAAAAAAACTTTATTGATCTTGTCACGTTACGAGTCAACACACAGTTAGAAAGAGGGATAAAATACCACGAAGCTACAAACTACTGCAAAGAAAACACTTCCATGATAATAGTGAAATGTGAAAATATGAATGTGCCATGGGTGATGTGCAAATGGCAAATAAAATAATTATAAATGTAAGAAAAATATGAACAGTACAATAAAAATAATGCTGATAATAGTACAGTGATCCCTCGCTATAACGCGGTTTACTTTTCACGGTTTCGCTACACCACAGATTTGCATCGTGCATTGTGTTCTGCATTCTGATTGGCTAAAAAGTCACTCCGCTTCTTCTCTACCTGTGCGTCAATAACGTTGCAGTTTAATATATACACGTACGTAAAACAGCTTGCCAAATTTACATTACGTACGTGCAAATTCTCTTGCAATTTCGAGTTTCTCTAAAACCCATTATGTCGACAAAACGCTCTGGACCGACAAAAGCACCTGCGGCAGGGCCCAAAAGGCAGCGGAAGATTCGGAAGAAAAAGGAGCGTCAACAACTGCCTATCACTATGTTCGTCTCCCGAACAAACACACCTGCACCGCGGGCTTCAAAAGAAGAAAACACTGCAGAGCGGAGTCAGGATGCAGCGGCTCAGTCTGAAGAGCAGTGAAATACACCTGAGTCACTATTGGTCCGACTGTACTTTGTATTTTTTTCATAATCATTTTTAATTTTCTCCCGTTTAATCCAATGACTCGGGTCGCGGTGGGCGGTGCTAATCTCCGCAATTTGAAGCCTTCTGTTCACATCGATGATTAAAATTATTATTTGACAGTACAGTACAGAAGTTATTTGTTAAAAAAAACGTTTCTAAAGTACTTTTATTTGTGCCTGTAAAATGGTTTGTTCTTTCTTTTCAATGTAAAATAGAGTATTTAATTGTATAATAATTGTAAAAAAAAAAAAAAAAAAGGTTTCTACTTCACGGATTTTGCCTATCACGGGTTCTTTTTGGAACGTAACCCCCGCGAAAAACAAGGGTATACTGTAATAGCATTTTTTTTGGTTTGTGTCTTTGTCATTGTTTTTAGAAACTGTTGCATAATTCTTATATATATCCCTCTATATATTCAAAGTAGACTTTTTTGTTGTATTCAAATATTGCTAAGGTTGTTTTCTGTATTTTTGTCAGTTTTGGCGGTTACAGGCCACCGTAGCCACCTGGAAAATAACAGTAACTTAAGCCCAGAGGCTGAAATGAAGATGTACACCAAGACATTTGCTTCGTGGTGAAACAAAGCTTCATCATGTGAACATAATCCAAGAGTGGGTACAAGCTCAAACAAAATTGCATAATTCAGCTCGCCCAATTACATAAAACCACCTCTTGGTCCCAGACTGGTATCCAACTGGTAAACACATTCAAAGAATGTCTTCGTGAGTGAAGATCTTTTTTAGCCAGACACAGATCTGCGAGGCCTTAAAGGCACCGTTAAGACAAATTACATGACTCCTACGCCTGTCGTACATCCAGCTGGACCACCATGGAGTTGGACCGATGGGCGCACAAATCGTCCTGCGGTCTGACCGGGTTCAGAACTGGAGGCTTCGGCCCTCCGCAACACGCCAGACCCGACGGAGCCCGACAGGACGTTTTTTTTTTTTTCAATCTTTACCAAAGGTGTTTGATTTGGTCGGTCCGGTCTGGCAGGGCCCAGCGGTCCAGCGCGAGCCAAGACTCACCCAGGCGGGGATCTGTCAGCGATCCTGGCAGCAGCCAATGAGAGTTCGGCTCAGGGGGGAAGAAAGGGGGAGCGATGTGGAGGAAAAGTGTATCAGAAATCCCGGACTCCACTTGGACGAGCGAAAGAAAAATCATAGAAAATGAGAACAAGGTTCAAAGGAAAGAAAGAGGTTTGTGACTGCAAACACTTCATCAAACGTGACCTCTCTGCCAAGCAAAAAGCTGAGGGATGCCTCCACGACACGGCCAAAAGTATGTGGACACCTGAACTCGTGTGGCTGTCGAGCAGGTCATTGTAAAACCACGAAGATTAACCTGCAGCTGCAGCAGCCTCTGCTCTTCTAGCTTCAGGCTGTCCACCTGACGCTGGACGCTGTCTGCAGGGATTCGCTCCCGTTCAGCCACACGAGGTCCAGCGCCGATGTCGGGTGGTGAGGTCCGGCTCGCAGTCGGTGGTCACCGCTTCACCAAAAGGTGTCGGATGGGGGCTGAGGTCAGGGCTCTGAGCACCAAACCTCTCGATCACTGCTCACATCCCTGATTTTTCACTGATTCCAGATGAGCTGTCTCTTAAATTATCATGTTTATTCCAATGATGAGGAACTGTTAACTGCTTCCAGCGGCGGGTACTTGCCACTGCTCACTGTTTGCCTGGGGGGAAACAACAAAAAACAAGGAAAGGGTCTTTTCCCAGACTGCTGCCCCCCAAGCTGGAAGCACACCTTTGTCTAAACTATCACTGTATGCTGTAGCATTAAGATGTCTCTCCACTGGAACTAATCAAGTGTCCGCATACTTTCGGCCATTTGCTGCCTTTTGTTTTGGGATTGACAGAATTGGTCCCTCGTCTTCATTTTCACCCCATCGTCTCATGTGACCGCTTCATTTCTGCTCGAATCTGAACCCCCGTTTGTTTTTCTTTCCCGCCGTCTCTTCCTCTCTTCGCCGCACATCCCCGTCTTCATCACCCGACCTCCTCGCTGCGACTCCCGTCCAAACGTCTCTCATCGACTTCTCTCTAATTTTCTCCCCCCTTGTCTTCGCTCCAGCTCCGCCTTGGCCCGTCTCTCCCTCTTCCTCGCTTCTGATTCCTGCTCCTCAGCAGCTGGACTGCCAGCCCGAGGTGTTGAAGACATCCTGGAGGCCCTCGAACATGAACCCGAATCGCGGCCCTGATGTGCGTCTCTCTCTTCGTGTAACTTCTTGCATAAGTCTGTGTGTGTGTGTGTGTGTGCTCAGCTTTGAGCCAGAGGTTTAAGTGATACAAAGGGGGTGTGGGGGGGGGGGGGTTATGGGAAATGAAACCGGATTGAACATGAAAAACTTTTGCGAACACACACAAATATAAAGCAGACAAAAGTTTCAAAACTCAAACGTGCCTGAGAGGTTCACAAGGGACAAAGTGCTCATGTGAAAAAAATCATAATTTTCATTCTTTGATATGTAATTATCCACTCTCTTCCTCCCTCCCTCTCTCTCTCTCTGTTCCCCTGTCCTTGCCTGTGTCTCTCTATCCCACAGTCCGCTGAATGATATTAATTGGCAGGAAGCAGAATTCAGCGTCTATGGCCAACGTTTCTGCAAAGAGCCAGTTATTGCTTTAATTATCCGTCAATGGATTCAGCATCTGTCTGCACTAAAGACATGGCTCGCTGTGCTGGAACACTCAGCGCGCACACACACGCACACACACACACACACGCAGGTTTCCTACAAGTTCATTGTCCCTTAATGCTTGAGCATGCCAGCATTTTTTGATTTTTGCCCTGCAAACACACACACACACACACTCACTCAGCGTATGACCTTCCAATAACATATTTCATTCATGATGGTGAACACATGCACACACTGGTTCATATGCAGCCGCGCTCATACCGTCTGATTCACACACACACACACACACACACACACATCCAGAGTCAGTATTTCAGTCATAAACAGATCATAAAGGCCTGTCTTTACTAATGACTCGGCTAAAGAGAGAAACAGATCTTCTGTAGGGCCTGAATGCAGGCGGAGAGGTTCTTTACAGGCTGGCTTCTCCCTCCTCCATTTTTTTTTTTTTTTTTCCCGGACGGCACTCGGAGCTTGGCGTCTTTTCATCGCCCGAGCTCGATTTATTAGCGTACTCGGGCTCTTCAGCTCGCAGGTTCAATGCGCACGGACGCGGGGAGTCGTTCCAGATCGCGCGTGTTTTGTGGCGCGAGCCGAACGGGACGAGCGGCGGACGAGGCGGCGAACGGAAGACCCTCATCGGTGAAGGGAGGGTTTTGGTGAAGCACGTTCCCAACGCTTTTTGAGGGATCTTTAAAACATCGAGCAATCAAACGGTGGTGGTCATCTCTCACTTGTGTATTATTTTTCTTTTAGAAATAAAGACTTTGTGATCAACTTAAGTCATTTATAAGCAAGCTGGTTACAACGACCCACATTTATTTATTTTTATCGCTGGGCTGCGATCTCTAGCGGCTGTATTAATAATGACGACAGGGGTGGACAGATGTGTCAAACACACTTTCACCCAAAAGGCCACTCGAGCCAAAGCAATTAGCAATTAGCAAATTGTTTTGGAGCCTAAACCTGAGCAAACTGCGATGTTTCACAACATTAACGAACTATAATGTTATATGTTGCTGTGAGAGTCATTTCGTCGTTTAAATATGAGGACATGTGTCACACCGCGGTGAGGTCTGTCTCATCATGAGGTTTTTGTCGTGTCATTTCCTGTTTTATTTTGAAGGTCTAACTCTCCTCTCGTTTCAGAGCATTTGCCCTTCCTCGTGTGTCCCCGTGTGTCGCCCCGATCACCTGTTGTCTCCACCTGTTCCTGATTACCCTCCACGTGTTAAATAGTCTGCGTCTCCCTTGTCTTGTGCCAGTGTGTCTTTGTCCGTCGGCGATTCACCCCTAACCCTAACCCCTAACCCTAACCCGAGCCTGTCTTGTCCCTTGTCCTTGCCACAGCCACAGTCTTTGTCCGTAAGCTCTAGTTTCCTCTTCGTGAGTGTTTTTGGTTTGTAAGTTTGACAATTTAGTTTCTGGTTTATTTTCATAGTTTAGATCTTAGCCGAATTGTTTTCCTCATTAGTGAGTGATTTTCTGTTGGATTTATCTTATCATTGTTATTCTAGTTCCTCCGTTTATCAGGAGTGTGTTTTGAGTTTGTAGTTTTTCTTATCTAGCTTCTTTCCATTATCTCCCTGGTCATAGCCCTTTGTTTTCCTCCTTCGGGAGCGTCTTTTCTTGTTTTATTTTCAGTCATAGTGATTCATTGTTTTTTCCTCTTAGTGAGCGTTTTCTGTTCTTTGTTATTTTCCTATATTATAGATATAATATCGTGATAGCCTTTTGCCTAGAATAATTTCATAGCCTATTTGTTTAACACTCAGCGAATTGGTTCTTGAGTTGTTCAATAAAGAACTAGTGAACTAATCTCTGCGTCTGAGTCCTGATCTGAGTCCCGGCCTGACAATATGTTGGTTTTAAAGTGGACTCCAGAGATTTAAGACGCATTACACTACAATTTCATGAAGGTAGGGCACTTGCAAGAAACAGATTTCTTTTAAATGATCGTAACAGAAGCATCAGACGGAGAAATTTGGAGTTTTAGTACCTGGTATGGGTCAAGCTGCAAATATCCTACATTTCCCAGAATGCAAATTCAAGCTAAGTCTGACCGGGTGTTAAAACATGCGGCGCTTCAACATAAAAATCTCGTAAATACGTTCTCGTCGCGATGTCCAAAGCGTGAAACAGGCGACAAACGAGCGGCGTGAGCTGAAGAAGAGCCTCGGTCACGCTTTAAACCCGAGGAACAAGACGTCTCGGCCCGACAGCGTCTGACTGACAAGTGATTTCTGGGAAGTGCAGCGCAGAGACACCGCAGCAAAGACGGAGATAAATTTGAGAAAAAAGCTCTGTAATTACAGTAATTATACATCGCATTAAATCATTACAGTCTGTCCTGCTTTGGTATTCATGCGGCCGCTACAGCTCTTTTTAATGCTGCGACAAAGTGAGGGAGTCACATGATAATCCCAAACACATGTATTTTTAAGCATTTGGCCGTAAATAAATATAAGTGGGTATCATTTATGGAGACATTGTTCCTCTGTTCTTCATTTGATAGCGAAGAGAGAGAATGGGGGCGGGCTTTTTCTTTTTTTTTTTCGTGCCAGCGGCGCTGATTGCATAACGGCTCGCCGCTAAAGCCAAAACTTTTTAACAAGTTTGTTGATTTCGTTCATCACCGCGGTGCATGAGAGAGACGGAGGAGAGGAAAAGCCAGAGATGATGAAGAAATATTAGAGTGGATGAAGAGTCCAGAAAAAAAAAAAAAAAAAAAGCCCTCGCTTGTCGGCACTTCCCGGCACTTCTCTCTACTTCCACCCATCTTTCTGGCTATTTCTGCCTCATTCATTTGCTTTTTGTCTGCCCCCCCCCTCCTCCTCCAGCTATCGGTGTGCACACTCTGCCGTCCATGCCAGGCTGAGAGCTACTGTTGCCAACCACAATACTGTTGTAGGACAGACACACACACACTGGGAGGCAGAGGAGCATATAAATACTTCCACATTACTGGAATAGTTAAGGAGAGAGAAATGGATGGCTGCAGGGGGAGGACAGACGGGCTGAGGTGTTCCAGAGGGCAAAGTGTTCACGGATGAAAGCGAAATGAAAGAAAAATAGACGGGCCGCAGTCAAACAAGGACTTCTCCTCTCCGTCCGCTCATAACGAACCTCTCGACGTGATTAAAATGATTAAACGTTCAATAACTTTGCGCACTATGACTGCTGAAACATGTATTCTGATGATCAAACGCTCTGTTGCCTTTTAAGGAAGTTGTTTTGAGTTTGTTTTAGGGCGCGTCACGCCAACTTTCTGCCTCGACTGCGTTGTTTCGAGAGTTTCGAGAGAACGGCCGTTAAACTCTTTATATTAGCAGCTGCTCCTCATGATTCTGTTGAGGACTTTTTTAAAACTGCAGATGTTGTGCACTAAATATTTAAACCCTTTTTTAGCGCTGACCTGTGGCACCTTGACCAAGGACGGGTAAAAAAAAAAAAAAAAAAAAAAGCACCAGAGAGAAGCTCAGATTGAGTGACGCAGCTGAAGGAGGCGATGAAGCACAGCATCGCTTGTTGACATTTGTTTACATCCAAGTGATAAACCCGCCCCCCCCCAGCGGCTGCAGGATTTCTGACTCTTGTCCATCAGGTGATGTTGTTGCAGAGCCGCAGAGGCAGGACATCAGGGCTCATAGGTCCACTATGGCAGTGAACGTTAGCTTCTTTGACCACGATTGTTCCCTCATCTTAACCGAGTACTGCGGGTCTTATTAAAATCATGACGTCCCCTACACTAAGAAAACAATCCTAATTTTAAACCAAACCACAGTATTATTAGCACCCTGCACCTGAACCTAACCAAACCCTGATCACAGCAGTGAAAGATCACACACTTTTATTCTTCATGACTGATTAATGATGATTTTAACATGTTAGGAGTCGCTGATGAGTGTCGCCCTTCTGGCCCTTGACATGTGTGGTTCTGGTGGACTTGTTGAAACATTAGGGGTGGACAGGTGGCTGACAGGACCGGCCAGCATGGGCACCCCCTTATCAACCTCGGTCCACGAACAGAGACTGAATGCACTCCTGCAGGTTTATCTGCAGCTCTTAAAGTTTCTAACTTAACTGTTTGTTCTCAGAGTTCCGGCTAAAACATAGACTCACAAACTAACATCCACACATCTGTCACTGGTAAAATACGCTTCAACCAGACCCCCCCCACACACTGGCTGACCTCCTACAAATGTGTTTGGACACATCGGTGACAGGTGACTGAAGATACATGATCAAAAAAATACACGAGGAAGAAAAGGTTGGATCAAAGTTTCAAACTCCTGCACACTAACAGTGTGTGTACGTGTGTGTGTGTGTGTGTGTGTGTGTGTGTGTGTGTGTGCAGGGCTGTCAACAGACTCGCTGGGGCCCGGGGAAAAGAGACACCCCAGCACCCCCCTCCCCTCCCTCCTTAAGTGCGCCAGAGCAGGGTCAAACCATTCTCTGCTAGGATGGGGGGTAGGGGTGTTGTGCAAGAAAAGGAAAATATATATATTTGAAATATTTAATATGTTCAAGTTTTTAAGTATATGTTGAGTAGAAAATAATATTTAATTCATCAGGCAATGATTTAATTAAAAAGAAATATGTGAATGTAAAGTAAAATAAGTTAAGAGTCATTCAGGGGCCCCTATGGTCCTGAGGCCCGGGACAACATACCGGGTGGCCCCCCCCCCCCCCCCCCCCCGTCAACGGGCTTGTGTGTGTGTGTGTGTGTGTGTGTGTGTGTGTGTGTGTGTGTGTGTGCGTGTTCGCAGAGGAGGTCAAACAGTAGGGGAGCCTTTTATATCAAAGTGTAAGAGCCCAGGCTGCCTCTGCAAGGCACAATCACTCCCGTATGACCCTGCGTGTGTGCGTGTGTGTGTGTGTGCGTGCGTGCGTGCATGTTGCAGTGCTTAAATCGTTCCAGTATGATCATAACAATGTCATCAGAAACTTGGGAGAGCTGGAGTACAAGCGAACACAATGTTCCATAAGTGTGTGTGTGAGTCCAAATATCTGACTGTCTTCAGGCATACGTGCCTCCATGCCTGCGCTTGTAATCGTGTGTAAATGTATGCGTTTGTGTGCATGCACACGCGGGGCATCTTTCCATTAATCCACGCCTGTGTGTGTGTGTGTGTGTGTGTGTGTGTGTGTGAGAGAGAGACAGAGAGAGAGAGAGCGAGAGCTCTGCGCGAGTGTGCATCCAAAATTAACAACCCCGCTGTTTCTGAGGTCAGAGCGCAGAAAAGCTAAAGTCAGGATTATGGAAATTTCAGAGGCCGGAATTCCTCGGTTTGCTTCCAAACATCATTCACTCTCGGCGAGGTCAAGTCCATAAAACACACACACACGCACATAAACACACACACACACACACACACATGCACACACGCACAGACAAAAGGGTAGTCAGTGTAACGCTGGTGAACCGTGTCAGTATAAATCTGATAGTCCCAACATAATACAACGACGGCCACAAAAATGTCAACAGTCTACTTAACCCCCTGGAACGGATGTGAGGGGGAACGGCGGAGAGAGAGAGAGAAAAGAAAACGAAGCGATGGATAAACTGAGAGGAAGAAAGAACGGCTGCAAGGTGGCCAGAGCTAACGGAGAGCAGCGGTGACGCACGATGTGAGAGAAAGCCGGGAGGAAGGGGGACGGATCGGCATGGACGGAAGAGAAGAATCGCCTTCTGGCTTTGGGTCACTTGCGGTGATCAATTAAGACTAAAAAAAAAAAAAAACACACAAGTCAAGGCTTAATCTGTTGGTTGGAAAAAGGTGAGAAAGCAGTGAATGCAGAGGAGCCTTCGCAGAACTGTTCAACATTCAATTAAAACACCAGTCTGATTGAGTTTTAATGGAAACTCAAGTGCTGAGATTGGTTCCTGGAGCTGTTCACTGCTTTGGATGGAGGAGAAAACAGCAGCAACAGACAAACCAGCTTTAAAAGTGGGAAATTTTGTGTGGCAGATCTAATTTATTCGGATGCGAAGGCTGGATCGCGTGGAGCCCTGAAGGTTTGGATTAATATTAGATGGATGGATGGATAGATAGAAATTTTACAGTTCAAAGGGTGGAAACACAAGGGCATGCAAAATAAGAACAAGAACTACTTACAGGTGATGAACAACTTTCAAGTAAGTGGCAAAAATATAAGATAAAAATACAATATATAAGAAGAAGAAGAATATAAGAAAAAATACAGAAATAAAAATATAAAACTTAGCTATACAGGATAAACATCTGAGCAGTTGAATATGGGCACAGTAGTGCATTTGTGCAAAATGACAGAGTGCAACAGTCGGTTTGTCCACACTTGGGTCCAGCATACTGCCGCTTAAATACGTGTGTTGCATTTTACAGCTGCGGATGTCTAACGTTGACCTAATTTTAAGGTTAAAAAGTGAAGCTTTAAGTGAGACGATGCTTTTTTCCAACTAATCCAAGAGGCTTTTTAAAGAGTTTATTCAGTTTAAGAGACTTTTATCAGCTTTTGGTTGAAATGTAGAGATACGTGGTTTTCACCGGACAGGAGCGGCACAAAGCTGAAAGTCTGAAAAGTAACTAAAGCTGACCTGAAGCTCACCTCCCCCGCTCCCCCATCCCACCGAACCCTCCGTCCTGCTCGTCCCGTCCCGTAAACCAAGCCTCACCTCCACCCTCCTCCTGCCCTCCTAACATTAAACTCACCTCCTTCCCTCTCTCCAACCCCAGATTTCTCACCCTACCCCCCTCCCACCGCCAGCTGTAACCCTAAACTTACCTTTAAACATTGTTAGCCCCCCTCTCGCTGCACACACACACACACCTCCCAGCCCAGTGGCCTGACCTTGCCTCCTCTCCATTTTAACTCTCCCATAACTTCACACAGAGCTGAACTTGTGCCCTGAACGCCTCACACACACACACACACACACACACACACACACACAAGTGAAAACAAATAACATGCTTCCGATCTTGTCTTCTCGCACACACTCACTGTGTGTGTGTGTGTGTGTGTGTAAGTCGATCTGTCTTCATAAAGCTGTCTCATAGAGGGGGCTGTTACACAACGCGGTACCTACGAATGCAAAGGCGAAGGCCGCGTCTGAAATCAATCACTCCCTCGCGATGGAGGGAAACCTGTGGAAGGCGGTGAGTCAGTCGGGGGAAACCACGAGGCTACGTCACGCTCTGCATCCGTCCTGCACCGTAAAGCCCCACGCGGGCTGCGGACGGAGAGTGGCGTGGTGCGGGAAGCCTCGCCTCATTGCTTTAATTAGCATTTTCCTCATAGGCAGCAATGTTTACTCCTGTTTTCATTAGCTCCTGCGTCCTGCTGCTGAATAATGGCCAGAAAAAGTGTTTCTGCAGAACATTATGACGTCACAGCGAGGCCGACCTTCGACCTCTTGGATATAAAGTGTCATCACTTCATCATCTCATCCCCTGTGGCCTCTGTGAGGTCACAGAGACCTTTGACCAACAAAATCTACCCAGTTAATCCCAAAGTCCAAGTGGTTGACGGACGGGCGTACAGACGGCGTGAAAGCACACCGCCTGCAGCCGCAGCCACCTCAGAGGCATGCAAAGAGAAAAAAGGGACTATTTTTAGCGGCGGATGAGTCTACATTTGGTGCTGCAGTGAGTGTTACTGGCAGCAGGATAGTGTTCGTGGGAGTGTGTGTTTTCTGTGGAGCTCTATGGCATCACATAGTGGGATAGAAAAAGGAAACGATCAATATTTCATAAATATTAACCTCTTTTTTATTTCTAGGATGCAAAGAAAAGAAAAGAAAGTCTTCATCCTCTTGTGCTCGGCCTCTCCGTCCTCCTCCGCTCCCAACATTCTCAGAAACAAGATTAAAAAAAAAAACAAAAAACTGATGCATTTTTTGGCCCGTAGACCTGCATCAGCTCACTTTCATTCTGAGCTCGCACACCCCCCCACCCCCCAGTCTCTTCTTCTGTGGTCATTGGAAGGTCATCCGCTGAAACATCCGCTGGGTTTCTCTCCCAATTCACAGCCGTCCGCTCCCCAATATATTCTCACATTCTCCGCAGTTATCACATTCTCAGATGTTAGTCAAGAGGGCAAAGGGGGCTGATGGATTCGGAGAATACCGGTGACACACACACACACACACACACACGCACACACTCACACACATGCACACACACACACACACACACACACACACACAGCGTCTGGACAACCCTTGTTCTCTGGTTGACCCTTGCCTCGCTCTCTTCTGTGCTCTCAGCCCGTAACTTAATGCTCATGCTCACATCACACACACACACACACACACACACACACACACACACACACAGGTAGAAAAACACAGAATCTCTCTCAACCCACCAAAATAGATCTCCAGGCCGTCTGTCTCACCTTAACAGGTTTTCTCTCTCTGTTTTATCTCTCCACATCACACACACACACACACACACACACACACACACACACACACACACACGCGCACACACACACGCACGCACACACAGCCCCAGTGTGTGCTGACCTAGGAGTAACTCAGTGAAGTCAGCCAATAAAACACAGAGGAATCGTCGGCACGTAACTTGACATTCTAGTGGTTTGTTTGGATAACCTCTTGCTGCGTGGAAGCAACACGCGCACACACACGCACACACACACACACACACACACACTGCAGCACAGTATTTTACATTTACGACTCTCCCGATCCTGCGAGACCCCCACCGCCTCGCACGGCCCCCAGCGTTGCCCCCTCGTCCACCCCGCCACACACACATATTTAGTCTACCAACCCTCTGTTTTCCCAGCAATTATCTCCAAACTAAACAATTACCCGAAGGCGGTAACTGCAGACCAGAGTTATGTGGAAGCTATACTTTTTGTTTTTCTTTTTAGCAACGTTAGCGGCGTCGCTCTAAGAACGGCGCTCAGGTTATGAACTCTCAACAGATATCCGATGGGTTGCTGTGAAATTGTGAATGGACGCTCGTGGTCCCCAGAGGATGGACGGTAATCACTGTAATCACAGCAGGTCGAGCAGGTGTTTGAAGTATTCTGCACTTTTACTCCTATTTGCAGCCTTTTTAAGATTCAAGTTCAAAGCTTTTTATCCATCTTTAACTTGGTTTTAGTTTTTTAATTTGCTGTTCATTAACACCGATCACAATAACAACAAGTTATCTGAGGTAAAGTGTATAATTTTCTTCGCACGCATCTTTTCAACATCATTTCCAATTTCTTATTTCTTGATTTAATGACTTAATTAGCAGCAATATTCAAGATTAAGTCACACAAATTCAGTTTATGTCAAATGCAACTCGTCACACGATGGCTTGGGAGCTAAATGCTACGCTCGCTCCTCTCAGAAAGTTCATAATGATGGACCCTGACCTGGGAGATCAGGATTAATGTTAGCATGCTTAAATGCTAACACAGTGGTTCCTAATGTGGGGGTCAGCAGCACAATACATTTTTTTTTATGTATATAGAGTTTTAGCTCTTGTGGCCTCTCTGAGGAGGAAACTGGTTCAGCTGCCCACAAAAACGCAGCCTGTGATGAAGGGTCACAAACGGGTCTGACTATTTCAGACTATTTCAGCCATTTACATTACAAACAGACTTTTAAATATTTAGAAATATTTTCCTGCGGTCTTAACACAGATTTGGCCTCAGACCTGTTCCCGGTGTCTCTGCAGTGCGAACAGGTTTTCATAATTCAACTCTGGACTGTTCGCCTTCCACTTCGGCGTCCTGATGTGGTTTCGTTTTGTGATTTAAGGTTGAGCTGCGGGATCAAAGCTTCATCCACCTCTTACATACAAATCAGTACATGTAGCGCTACCCTTAAATATTCCTCCTTAATTGCTGTGTGTATATGCATGTGTGTGTGTGTGTGTGTGTTTGGCTTGCACAACTCAAACGGCTAAATTCTTATTTTTTGACGACGTTTATGTGCACATACATGTTTTGTTTGTGTGTGTGTGTGTGTGTGTGTGTGTGTGTGTGTGTGAACTCCTGTTCCCCTGCGGTGTGTTCCAGGTCTGTATTTATGAGTCTCTGGGCTCCCCGTGAAAACCAAATCTTCTTTAACTTTTACCTCAACATGACCCTCAGCAGCTCAGTCGGTCTGTGCGTGGATAGGTGGATGCATGTGTGTGTGTGTGTGTGTGTGCGTGTGTGTGTGTGTGTGTGTCTGCGTGTGAACATGGTGCTAACAGTGTCATCATTACCTCACCCTGACCTCTCTCTCTGTGTGTGTGTGTGTGTGTGTGTGTGTGTGTGAGAAAACTGAGTAAAGCAGAGTCGTTTTCACCTCTTTACCTCACTGAACTCCCCGCAGAACACACTTTCTTTAGCCTTTGTGTGTGTGTGTGTGTGTGTGTGTGTGTGTGTGCGTGTGTGTGTTACACTTTTGTGTAAGGACAGCGGATCAGGATTACCTTTACCTCTCACCTAATCCTGACCTTGACCTCTCAACAAAAACTCTCTTTCACAATATAAAACACTGTAATGGCGGCATTATTCACTCGGTGCTTCAAAGGGACACACTGAGGTTTTGGGGAAACCGGCACATTCGTCATTTTACCTGTTAAGTTATGAGAGCACGGACACCAAAATCATCCATGTGCACCTCATAGATCATCAGCTGCACTCTAAATTTTGGGCCACGACTGTCATTTTTAGGTCCCGAAAGTTTCACGACCCCAGATTGGATGTGAAAATTGTGTAAATCTGATACTTTGGGGGAAAATAAATCCATCTCGTAGATTTAGAGCGAGTCTATGAGACTTTCTGAACAGTGGCCCCGCCACAAGTGCCAATTATGGGATGAAGGTAAATGTTAAAACATAGTGTAACAGTATCACAGAGTCATAAAGTCTGACTCTGCTTTATCAGTTACACAACGGTATCTATTTAAAGTTTGCTAACGCTAGCTAACATTGTATATCCACTGTTCTGTTCCTGCCAAACCAAAAGCTTTGGCATCAAAATCCCTGAGTGCGTCTGTGAGGTGAGACATGTGAAGCTGAAATTCAAGTTGATTCAGCAATTATGGGATAATCGTAGCAGCTGAAGTCGGCTACACAGCATCATGCAGCAAACGTTAGCTCACGCTAGTTAAGTGGTCGCTGTATGAAAGCTGCAGCAGCAAAACCGCTGAGCAAATGGTATGAATATATGAAAAATAAAGACAGCAGCACAAGGAGAGGAGTCACAACATCAATGAACTGCCTCAGTAATGTCAGTGACACATCTATCAAATCTTTGCTAACAGTCGCTAACAGTAGCCGCCACAAGCTACTGGTCCTACAGCCAGACTGTACGATAAACAGTGGACGGAGCTTCTGGGTCTGGAAAGCAAAGCCAATGTGGAAGCGCCTCAAACCTGCATTCTGACTAATGGCCAGCCGGGGGCGACTCTACTGGTTGCAAAAAGAAGTTTGACTGCACGCCAGCTCATGAGAAAATGACCGTACTTCTCGCTTGATTTACTACCTCAGTAAACAGTTTCCTAATGAGTTTATGATCTGTGTCACTAGTTTCAAGTCTTCTTCAACACAGCGTGATAGTCATTTAGAAATTTTGGTCTAATTTAGAGTAAAATAGACGATAAAGCAGGATATGACGACAGCCAAACCCCTCCGTGTGTTATTTCTACTGTGTCTGTAAATGTATTTTACTGTGTTAAATGTCTCCTGTGACCTCTTCTGTATCTATATTTCATATCTAATATTTAGGTTTTGCTCTAGATCAAGATTTAGATTAATTAAGCATCTGACTTCAACATCAATCTAATGTTGCTGCGGTCAAAAGGTGGAATCCAACACATCGATCGCGCTTCTTCGTGGTCCATCGTGACAAAGATTCAGACATTTCATTCCTAAATGATTAATGTGCTGCTCATGTGGACAGATTGCATCATGGGTAAGGATGACAGATGCTGAGGCGCAGCACTGCGGCATGTGGTACATTATCATGTCAGAGCGTAAGTGGCTATCGCAAAACAAGGCTACAGGGATGAAAGGAAAGGAAGAGAAGATTAAATGTCTCAAAAGGCTAACATCTGTGAGTAGGGGGATCGTCTGTAATTTGAAAATTCAGAGCAGCGCACTCCGGGCGACGTTTCCTCGCACACAGCTTGAGGAATAAAGACGCTCACCTTCGCTCGCGGTGTAAAATATCCCGCTCAGCCTTGACTGGGGGCTCCTCTGGTGCCGTGGTTAACGTTACTGTCTGCAGCCTGCTCCTCTGCTGGAGCTTCACAACGGACACTCTGACCACGGAGATTTCACAGATATCAACTGCTACCTTCACATCTGTCCGTGTGTGTGTGTGTGTGTGTGTGTGTGTGTGTGTGTGTGTGTGTGTGTGTGTGTGTGTGTGTGTTGTTTGGCCTTTCGTGCCTCAGCATCTTTGAACACATGTGCTAGTTTTCAATGTGTGTGACTCATGTTCCTTCACTGCCCCGACACCTTCATATGCATATATTTGTGTGTGTGTGTGTGCTTGTGTATCATCTCTAATACACTCTGACCGCGGACGCTCCACAGATTGGCCCATCGTGTCATCTTCCCTCTCTGGTGGTAAAAAGCAGACCATCCTTCGCACACGAGGTGCACATGGAACGAACCTCACCTCGGCAGAGCTTATATTTCTGGAACGTGGAGCATTTTAACGCAACTGGGAACTCGCTTCATGCTTACTCATCTGGCGCAGGAAGTATTTCGTCAACGGCGGCAAGGAGCGGGTTTAATGTCTGGCTCCTCCTTGGTCCTCCGTTGCATCTGCAGCCACGTCCCCAGATGTTACGCCGGGATCAGACGACATGATCCTTTTGTCTTTGACGACGGTCGCCGTGTCAGGTCTAACGATCACAGTGCCAGAAACTCGTGTGTCTTCATTGGGTGGCTGGCAAGACTACACGTACGACCCCGACCGATCACAGCATGTCTTATTTCACAACGCCAAGTTCAGAGGCCACCGCCATTTCGGCCTGCAAGCTCTTGAGGGATATGATCAGATCAATCAAATAGCAAATATATATATTAAGCATGATCAGGGGTAAACTGATGTTTAAAGTGCTGACCACTTTTAGTTGTGGTACGTGAGGCCACGTACGGTCAGATCAGGAAAAGATAAACCAGAGGTGGTCATGTCTGGGGGGCTATTAGGACTAAATTTTCTATAGATATAGGAGAACATTCCTCAGTGGGACAATGCCCAGAGCATGATCTGGTCTTTGAGATAGGAAAGGTTTGGGTGGAGTTAGACAAACCGTCATTCTGTATATTTTCATCTTTTTTAATGTCAAGAGGCGCCTTGCGTCTGTACAACTCTTGGACCCATTTTAGATTATGGAGATCTGTTGTACATGAATGCTTCAGCTCAACGTCTGAATAAGATTGATTCTGTTTATCATGCTGCCCTGAGGATCATTACTAACTGTAGGGCTCTATCCCATCACTGTGAACTATACTCCAGAGTTCAATGGCCCTCACTCGCTACCCGGAGGTTGATTCACTGGTACACCTTCATATACGAAGCAATACTTGGTGCACTGCCACCGTACATCTGCAGCCTCATCACGCTTACGATCTGCGCTGCAATGACCAACTGCTGCTCTCTGTTCCGCCTTATCGCACAGAGCAGGGAAAAAGGGCCTTTGTTTTCTCTGCTCCTACCTCCTGGAATAAGCTGCAAAAGGACATGAAACTAACAGAACTGATTCCATTGAGCGATTTTAATTCCAAAATGAGAACACTTGAGACCGACTCCCTGATTTGTACTTGTTTTAATTGTTTTTATAATAAAATTGAAATTTTTAACTTTGTAACTTGTGCTGCCACTTGGCCAGGACGCCCTTGGAAAAGAGATTTTTAATCTCAATGGGCCAATTTTCCTGGTAAAATAAAGGTTTAATAAAAAAAAAATATATTGTGTTGTCTGGATGTTAAGGGCAGAGTCTTCTGATCGGACCCTGAAGCTCTCTCGGATGGTCTGATCTGATACTGCTTGTTAATAAAGTTCTCTTCAACTCGAGTTTACATACTCATCATACCGACAAGGATCGACTGTAATTAGGAGTCTAGGTCCACATGAGGGTCTTCCAGTGTCAGAGACTGGGGAGTGGCAACAATAACTTCCTGCTGGGGGAACATGCATACGTTGCCTTATCAAATAAACTGATGAGGGTAAGATCAGCATCTTCACTGACGTGTTTAATCCATTGTTCCGATATTTTACGCAGTGATTATATGGAACATTTACATTTTGAGAAGGCTGCGCTGGGAACACGCTGTACGAGTGCAGCCGCTTCAGCCGAATCACAGGTTTCGCTTTATTTGTTTGCAAAACATTACAAGGAGCTAAATTCCAAACCAGCCTTTCCTGAACGATTAAACGAGTTCGTCATAAAAGTGAATTATAAATGAACTTCAGCATGTTCGAGAACTATGAACCATAAACTGTCTTCAGGCCGACGCGAGTCTTTATGAGCTCAGCTGATCAAAAGCATCACGCTACATAACAGTTCATGGAGTGATGGCGTTCTTCATGGAGGCGGCAGCCGAACCTCTCGGCTACCATCGCCCTCGGCTCTCTTAAATCCAAATGTGGCATCCAGCTGAGATTAAAAAGGCCCGCGCTGACCGTTCTCTTACCCCGCGGTAACGACTGTTATTGTTCCCCAACTGGCGAAACTCACTGCTCACATTTTCAGAGAAGGCATTTGAGAAATTTCGCCCACCTGCGTTTCCTTAAGCGGAGACGTCTTGGCGAGGCGAGGCGGCTTTTTGAAAACCGTGACATGAAAGCCTTCCACTGAACCCGGCACAGACACACGGGCTGGCAGGTGTGTGTGTGTGTGTGTGTGTGCTTGATGTGTTAATATGTGGACTCATTTTATCAACAGCGCTGCTTTACAAGCAGGCGGGCGTGATAAACACCGGCAGGAATGCGCGCGTGTTCGTGTGCGTTGCTATAAAGCGATCGAGGAATGCGCTTTCACCCTTTAATGAGGTTCGTCAACACGGCGAGGCGTCAAGAAACGAGACTCTTTCACACGCGAGGTGAGGAAACGAGAGGGATGATCCATGTACATCATGTACGTGCTTGACGTGATACTAAAAAGTCGATGTGGTGAACAGCTTCCGACTTCCACACGCAGCAGACACGGAGCGACATCGGCGCTAATTTGCAGATGTGTTTCTAGCTTTGTTTTGGTCTCCACCAAACTCCTGAGAGAAATATGCGCTTCCTTAGCTGCTAAATGCTCTGCTACATTCACCAGCTATCTGCTAACTTTGTCTACCTGCCATTCAGCGCAGGGCAGGTAGCGTACAGGTAGCGTGCAGTGTGGTTATTGTCTGGAAAAGATGTTCATAAGAGCGGTGACAGTGAATTAAAGGTAAAACTGTGGGCCGTAAAAGAAAAAAAGCTCCTTAATTTAGAATAATTGCTAATTCTCCGTTCGTGTTTTTGTGAACTCTCACGTTAAATGTCGCGATATGACCTGCTGTTAACCCCTTAACTCAGATTGTCGCGAATTCACATCATACCGCTTTAATCCACATTGCATTCCTCTGATCCAACACACACCTGGGAACCTTTTGCAAGCACCGGTTTCTCGTCGGACCGGTCAAAGTGAAAACTGCATCCGTTGTGTTGTTGTTATAATGTAATGGTTGTAAGACAATTTTATGGCTTTTTTGATGAAATAAATGAAATTTTAATGGCTTTTATGATGCACATTTATGAATTTTGAAAAAAAAGGATTTTTATTGCATTTTTTAAGCATTTAAACGCATTTAAGCATTAACGCCTGTTAATTTGCATCAAACCTAAATTTATATCTATTGTATGTGCTACAGAAAAATTAAACTACAACAAACTCCTCTTAAAGGATAACTTTCGTTTTTTACAACCTGGACCTTATTTGTAGCATTAAATATGAGTGACTCTGTGCATGTGAAACTCGTTCATATTCCAATATTTTGTTATGATATGCTGGTGCTATTCCCCTCTGAGCCGGCGGTCGGCTAGTTTAGCTGTAGTTTGGCACAGCTATGGTTTGTTATTGCGTATTCGTAGCCGACCGCCGCAGAGTCAGCCGTGTTGTGGCTGGCTGCTCACAGCACCCGGCGTTCGGTAATGACATCATCCACGTCAGAGGTAGTTGTCTAGAGACGCCGCATGTTGATAACATGCCACCACGGGCTCAGAGGGGAATAGCACCAGCATATCAGAACAAAATATTGGAATATGAACGAGTTTCGCTGCAGATTATGCGTTATATAGAGGCTGCGCATGGATGCCCCGAGTACTCGCATTATACGGATATACGCGCCGCTCCTCTGGGGCTAATTTCTTCAAAACGACTCCAAATGCCACCAAAGTTGTCTGGGTGAGTAAATGGTCGTATTTAATACTACAAATAAGGTTCAGGCTGTAAAAAACGAAAGTTATCCTTTACTTTAGGATCAATTTGAGAGCAAAAACACAAAGAATTTATTTTTTAATATAATTCTACAAAAATTCAGGCGTCAAGGGGTTAATATAAAGACACAGCCCAGGCGGCAGAATACACTGTTGGCTTTGTACGTTTCTGCAGACCACACAAACATTAAATTATTATGTTTCGTACGGATCATATCGATGCTTCTACAGTTTACAGGCACCTCAGCTGAGGAGGCGACGGTGGTGGTATGAAAGCAAGGCGAGACGACTGCCAAGCAGCAAAGCTTTAAAGGAAAAACAACACGTACCTGCAGCCTCTCAGCATCAGGCAGTCTTCGGCTTCAGATTTCAAACCTGAAATGACAGCATGCAAAGAAATATTACGTGACGTCATTTAATCTGCAAAGAACAAAAGCGGTGATGTGATAGCAATGAGCGAGGGGAGACGTTTTTCCCTTTGAGACTTCCATTTTTGGTCAACTGAAGTTCACTAAAATAACCTTTTTCTTTTATAAAGTAATAAAGATGCATGTTAACTGTGGCGGGGCAGCATGCTCAGACATTTTGGAAGATGTTTTTCATGGCAGACAGAAGAAAAGAACAGCAGTTAAAGAGGTTTAAAGACTGAAACTACGAGGGATGAAGTGCAGAAACCTCTGGCAGCTCTGGGAATGGCAGATGTGAGATTAACAAGTTAGCACAAATAAAAAGAGAAAGATATTTTTTCCTTAATTGATCGGAATGCAAACTGGGGATACCAAAAAAAAAAAAAAAAAATGTACGGCCAGCAAATGGGATGAGACAGAAGGAAGAAAAGCTACGAGATTAATGGCGAGTGGCGTCCACAAAACAGACGGCGAGGACGGAGAGGACGGCAGGATTTACAGGAACAGAGGAAGAAAAATGAGATTAAGCAGAAAGAGGACAGAGCCGAGATTTAGTGATCGGAGGTAAAACTGAGGTTTTCTTTCCAAATCTGAAAAGTTTCTTCTTCTTGATTCCCCACGGCGACGGTAAATCCTAAATTCCACATTACGCCTGCAGTGTGTGTCGGCGCAGTCCAGATAAATCTGCAGCGTGTTTTCTTTTTGCTCTGCTCGAGTGGAATATTTTTCTAATGAGTGTTTTATTTCTGACTCTGACCATCACATGAACACACACACACACACACACACACGGTCAGAGACGAGCATATGGAAATGAAATCAAATGGGAGACAGAGGGCGTGCAGAGGCCAAGGGACACACACACACACTTTGATCTTCAGTGTATTTGTATTTTACAGTGTTCTCTTTCACTGCTCTCTCACACACACACACACACACACAAACACACGTTCACGCACGTTTACACACACCTGAATCGCTCCCTCTCGATGCCGCCCACCTCGCAAGCGACCGAAAAACACACACACATCCCCCGGCAGACGAAACAAGGAGGACGTCAAAACAAAATCGGCAAAAAAAAACGGCACAAACATCTGTGTGTCGCACTTCTGCTGAGTGACTCTGTGCATGTCGACATGCTGCATGCGTGTGCAGGAGTGTAGAAAAACACGCATGTTGCTGCTTGTGTGTGTGTGTGTGTATCAGCACAAAAAACACCATTGATGCCAAAACCAAACATCCAGGTTTCATAACGTTTTCAGGAAGACATCACAGGTTGTGACCTCCGTCGCCTTCCTCTATCTCTAGGCTGAGTGTGTGTGTGTGTGTGTGTGTGTGTGTGTGTGTGCGTGGAGTCCTCAGATAACATCTCTGATCCTTTATCGCTCTGGTTTTATTGTAAACGGCTGCAGATTCACCTGCCAGACAACACGTTCATTCAGCCTCAGCGACCTTTTGGCCCCCGCCTCACCCAGGCAACGCCGGTGTTTTAGCCGGGGGAGAAACGAAGAAGAAGATGAGGTGGAAGATTAAACATGAGCGCCGTAGCACTGGAATGATCCTAAGAATTTTTGGCAAGTGACACTTGGTGGATTCCTTTGTCCAAAACAGCGTCAAGATTGACAAAAGCCTCAACTACGGTGGCCCAGAGAGGCAAAACATCACAGGAAACACGTTTTAAAAAGCAAAAACAGACGATAGGCTGAGAATTTTATCTCACGGTCACGTCTCAGGGCGCCACATCACGACCAAAACTACTTCAACTGTCCCTTCACTCCAAAGTAGCAAAGAACAGACGAAATTTCACCTTGAAAATTAAAGAATTTTTAAAAGATTTAGTCATTTAAAGGAATACCGCTCTGTCTGTACACTCACTGTATAGCAAGGGCTAGCATGAAATTAGCTTAGCATAGAGACTGGAAACAGAGAAACCGGCAAACTACTTCATTAAGCAGCTTGCTTACACAGATAACACAAACAAGACCATTGTGTTAATGAGTTGGAGGCTAATTTTGCTACCTTTGGACAGCTCCAGGCTAACTGTTTCCCTCTTTACGCTAATCCGAGCTACTCGTCTTCAGGCTTTAGCTTCATGTTTAGCGTGCAGACGTGAGACTGGTGTCAATCTTCTCATCTGTCTCTGGACAAAAAAAAGACAATAAGTGTACTCCTCAAAACATCGGACCATTTCTTGAAACCAAACGAGAGCGTTTTATGTCCCAGGCTGCGATTACAGCTCCTGAGGGGACCACAGATCGTACCCAGACTCTCTCATAATCAAAAGATTGCAGTTCAAAGTTGATTTGTCATGAGCTCGTTCTCAGTTCATCAAGGCACCAAAAAAAAACATATTAAAGTTCGTGATCTATTGTGTCTTTTGCGGGCTCGTCCGCCAGTTGTTATGCCCTCATAAATGTCTGCAGATCCACTGAGAAAACAAAATGCCTGTTAGGATTTCAACACTGCTTTGTGCTCCCCGCTGATTCAATCTGCCTTGTTTGCTGCAGATTCCTCCGACTGATACAAGTGGGCACAATATGTTTTACACACAATAAACAAACTTTTATATTTAGTCTGCCAGCTTGTTGTTGTTGAGAGATGTTTTGCTAATGTGAGGCTTCGGTAAAAAGTCATTGTTGGTGCTGGGAGTTTATTTTAAGGGTTGTGTTTGTGCGTGTTTTCTGATGTGGATCACATCGCTATGCTGTTCTTTTTAGGTAATCTTGTGTTTTTACTTAAGTCTGTTTTGCACATGTTGACGTTGAAGCCTTCGTCAGCATGCCTCACCGGCGAGGGTACGAGGTCGGATCAATAAGCTCATCGCTCCCATAAATCTTTCAGGCGCATTAGTCACTTGGTCGCTGGCATTCGGGGATGCGTCATCTCTGCGACAAAGCTAAACCCAATGGGAACACGAACACGAAGACGAACAAAGAAAATGAAGACAAAAGTTATGTTGCTATCCAACCGCCTGCTGAAAATGTCCATTAGATTTTGTAGATCAGCTTCCTGGTTCAGGTTCCTGCTGGACTTAGATCTTACAGGATGTTTCAGCCGACCAGGGAGTGCCACGTTCTATCGCTGCAGGTCGACTCGCCATCCTCTCTGAACAGACTGTGCGTCAGTTATCGCAGGAGGAACTTGTGTTTGCATTGCTCCGTGCGTTACTCTGGTTTCCCGCCGGTCTGTTTCGAATCAGGTCCAAAAAGCTTCATTTGTTTTGACCTTTTTTCTGGTGCTCGATGTGATTATGGCGACGTTCAAACCCAGTTGTTGATGTTTTGGGAGAAATGAAGTCTGAGAGTGTTCAGACAGAAAGCTCAATGACGTCTTTGGGATGAAGAAGACCACTGGACAGCCTGACGACGTTAGCTGTAGGCTAGCTAGAAATGTGTGTGTTCAACTCAGCCTCTGACTGATCTCAGAACTGCAGTTTCTCTCCTTTTTCTTCACATATTCACAGGAAAACGCGCCTTTTTTGTCTTTGTGTGTGATCGAGCCCCCTCTAAAACTGACTCAACACACAGTTAAAGGTCGTGCTGGGAGGAGAGACCCCAGAACTACGCCTGTTTCTGCATCCTGAGATCTCAGCAGCTCACATGGCCACAACTACATTAATATCTGGTCCAAAATTCCCTGAAAACACACGAATATGCGTCTTCCTAAACATGATGTGCATCATCTAAAAACCTCTGTGGAGCCTCAGTAGTGGCGGCAGCTCAGATAAGATGGCCGGCGCTGTTCAGGACAGTCTAACCAGTCCGATCTTGGCTGGCAGGAGTCTCGTCGGTCTCAGGCAGGCTGCAGATTCACCTCGATGCCCAGTTTCGTTACTTCTCTGTCTGCAGGAACGTGGTGAAATATTTTGGAGCTGAATCCAAACTGTTTTCTCTCTGCCATCTGTTTCATTCATGTGTTACCTTTCAGTCCTTTCTCTATTAACGCCATATATATTCCATCTTTTCATATATTCTGCACACATACACAACCACTTGCTCTTTTTTTTTAATGCTCATTCTGACACCGCAGAGCATCAGCACCCGCAGTGTGAACTCTCCGCTGGCAGAAGAATGACTCAGGTGTTTTTCCATACAGTATGTGTGTGTGTGTGTGTGTGTGTGTGTGACAGCGAGAGACCACTCAGCCTGTGAGAATGATTTGTGCAAATGGACCATGTGTCCTGAGTGTGTTGTGTGTGTGTGTGACAGTACAGTCCTGTTTGTTTTCAAGGGAATTTGGAAGAGAGAGAGAGAGAGAGAGAGAGAGTGTGTATGTGTGTGTGTGTGTGAGAGAGAGAGAGTCAGGTGTCAAGTTTACCCCCCCGATCGACCCAACCTGGGAATGATCTAGTCTCAGCAGGGGAAGCCAAGGCTGCTCCTCTGTGTGTGTGTGAGAAGGTGTTTTACGTGTTGTATCTGTGTGTGTGTGTGTGTGTGTGTGTGTGTGTGTGTGTGTGTGTGTGTGTGTGTGTGTCTAACCCAGGGATGACTCACAAACCATCTGGAGGCCACATGCAGGTTAGAAATCGACTCTCTCTCTCTCTCTCTCTCTCTCTCTCTCTATCCCCCCTCCCTCCAGTTGCTGTTAGTTCCCTTAGTTAACCCATGAACTTTGACCTCTGTGCTGTGACATGGGTGTGTGAGTTCGGGCTGGTGTGTGTGTGTGTCTTCCTAGTTGAGTAAACGGCGGGGTTGTGACCTTTCTCAGGGGTCGTGAACTCTCCCTCGGTGACCTCTGGAGTTCAAGTTCACTAATTGACCCTGTTCCCACTCGAACAGCCTCCATCTTTCTCCACCTTTCTCCCTCTTTCTCAGCTCCGCCTCGTACAGTGATGAACTCTGGGAAACTGGACACTAAAATGTGCTACAGGCTTAGACGTAGGAAGAGCTTCAAGTACAAGTGGCTAAAATAAGAAATTCAGCTTAACATGACGCATTATGCTGCGCTGCAGAGGTACATGCAGGAATATGAGATATCCCCACCTGCTGGCAGGCCGATTTACCATATAAATACGTAAACACCCAAAAGATATCACATTAAATAATAGAATTAACTTGAATTGAAAGCCAATTAAGTCTCATCAAATATACAAAATTATCAGTTCGGAACAATGACATTACCACATCAGCAGCTGGTAATGGCTGAAGGGTTGCATTCACTCTTGTGCAGCATTAAACAGAACAGCATGTATGTTCAAAAAGCGTTTGAAAGATAAAGAGTTACAACATTAAGCGTGTTCGGCGTGCACGAGCACGAACACGCGTGTTATAAACAGAGACGGCATGTGACGTGGCAGGGCTGAGTTCCCTCTGCGCATGTGTGCTTATGTTTGAGGCCAGTTCAAAGCGTTACGACCGTGCAGGTCAGTCGCTTCTTTGTTGTCCTTACGGAGCTGGCATCTCTGCGCTTTGTATCGCAGCAGCTGGCGCTAACTAACCTTGTTTGCATCAGGTTAGCTGTGCGCACTTAGACAACCAGGTAACTTAGGAAGACCCTCGTGGGGTTGCCATAGAAAAGGGTTCTGTGTGTTTGAACAGAGTTCATGCATCTGCATGAGTACCTGGAGGAGAGTGGGACATGTGATGGACTCTAGAAGACTGAGTTCAGTGGCTTATGTTTCATAATGAGTGCTGCATGTCAGACTTCAAATGAAGAGTTTTATCTTTGTGGTCCCCATGGTACCAGCACAGGTATCAGTGCACCTGTGGGGGAACAGATACGTTGCGAGGAGAAAGAGACAGGTTCATGCAGGTGATCTAAAAACAACAGGAAGTTAGTCGCTGTGGGTTGTTGAGTAAATGTTCGGTCAGCAGCTTGAGGTGCAGCAGCGACGCAATTAAACCCTTAGCACCACAATTAGCATCAAAAACTGCAGTTCCTTAACGGAGGCGCAACATCAAATCTGAACATGCAGACATGGTACACACATTTATAGGTTCGGTGTTACTCACAGCGTCGCCATTCATCACATTTCTTTAATTAATTCAACTCTTTAATGTACTGTTTGATAGATCAATCTATAAAATACACCATGCACGTTCAGGACACCAGGGTTCACAGATAATATGGCATAATTCTCTGTCTGACTCCTTTTGGGAGACACATTGTGGAAACTTAATGAGCATAATGTCTTAAGCACAGCCACAATGTTTCCGCAACATGAGAACAAAGACGCTCTTTCACAGTGGTAACACACAGGCCGCTGCAGGCCATTCTTTGTAGATGAAACACGTGTTTATTTGCTGTCAATTATTTCTCCAACAACACCAACCCCAAGCCTTACCAGTAAATCATCGAAATGACTGAGTGAGTGTGTATATGTGTGTCCAGCCCTACCAGTAAAACATCAGCGGAGCAAGACAGCAGAGCTGGAAATCTGTGTATTGCTCAGCCAAATGTTCTGATTTCGCCCGCGGAGAGGCTTAGTGTGTGCATGGGCTGGCAGGCGTTTACACACTTAGATCTGAACATCGTTTCGGGTCTGTTGCGTGGGTGTGTGTGTGTGTGTGTGAACATCCAGGGGTTATTAGGGTTCAATTTGATTGGCCAAAAAGGATTGATCAGACCAGGAAAAGTCAGAATTAAACATACATTTCCTCCATAACTGTCACAGGATGAAAGAAAGATGTCGAGGAAGGAAAGAAAGTGGACAAACAAGAACAAAAGGCAAAATGTTTTCACTTAGAAACTTTTCCTGAATGCACATCGAAGCATCGAAGCCTTCTTTGAAGTGAAAAACCCGTTTCCTCTGATCATCTAAACAGGTAAGAACTTCACTACTTCACTGCAACTCTCTTGTCATCGCCATCCCTAAGTGCTCCTCAAGGTGCTTTTATTTTGAAGGAGGATCAGAGGGGAAACAGCTGGATCGCATTCATCGATATGCCTGATCTTTGGGTTTTCTCGCTATGTGCACATATACAAACAAAAGCGGAGCTGAAACAAACCACAATACAGCCGCTAACTACAGCCAGACTCCAGCTAAGTAAGTTACAGTTACCTGCTGTGAGGAGGATGTTTGGTTCTCTGGACACTGTTCAGGCCCGGTGGTTGGATTTTGTGGAACTTTTTCTTTTTGAATGACAGACGAGAGTAGAGCGAGAGACAGGGGCTGGGATTCGAACCAGGGGATACACAAACACCTCAACCAGCTGAGCCACCAGCACATCCAGATGTTTAGAGGAACGGCAAAGCCAACGTGGACTACAGTACTTTCTACAGGGGAAATACAACGTTGAGCCTCATCTCTGATGAATTCAGCGTACTGCAAGGCAACGAATGCATCTGTCAGCCGTCAAGAGCCGAATCCGTTTTGAATTAGGGGCAGAATGTATCTTGAATGTAAAAGGAACGCTATGTGAACGCAGTGTCAACACAACATGTTACACAGTCAAAGAATGCAGTGTGGCCTTAACACAATGTGGCTTCAATTTAATGGAAATGCAATGCAGCGTCAACGCCGACACAGCGCGAGTGGAGCGTAACATATAATGAAACAAGGCAACAAGAAAACACAGTGCCGCACGAACACCAACCGTATGGCCAACAATTCTGACTTCCTGCAACATCCACCACCGGAACATCAACACTCCAACGATCCACGTCCACCACATGGGACACACTGCTCTCTCATCCGTCGCTAAACGCTGCCACTGGACATAAATCCAGGGGGGGAGAATTTGTCCAATGTGAATATAACTCTATACTGGAGTGTAAAAGAAGAGCGATTTCGACGTAATGATAAATAAACATGATGAATGCACTGTGAACACATCCAGTTTTAGTATTTTTACTTTCACTTTTTAATCTTTGTTATATATGTTTACTGCATCTATTTTCTTTTACCGGCCCTTGTGAACAAGATCCTGAGATACTCCCTTGCTTGGGGACTCATGGCCAACCAGGAGGGAGCAATCCATTGTTTTCCAGCAGAGAACCATGGCCTCAGACCCGCAGGTGTCGGCCATCATCCTAGCTGCGTCACACTGATCTGCAAACCGTCCCAGTGTGTGTCAAAGGTCACGGTCTGATAAAGCCAACAGAACCACCAGAGCAGAGATGCAGCTCTGAGGTTCCCACACCGGATACTCTCATCACCCTGGCTACACCTTGAGATCCTGACCATGAATAGAACAAACAGGATCAGACACAAGAGGCAACCTCGGTGAGTCCAACAACCACTGAAAATGTGTTTGACTTTCTGCTGAGAATATGGACACAGCTCTCGCTTTGGTTATACAAGGACTGGATGACTTGTAGCAAAGACCCCCGTACCCAGATTCAGAGTCATTAAACCCCTGGACGAGCTGGAGGAAGTGTCTGGGGAGAGGAAAGTCTGGGCATCCCTGCTTAGACTGCTGCCCTCACGACCCGGCCCCGGATAAGCGGAAGAAGCTGGATGGATGGATGGACCCTGGTACCCCATACTGCTGCAGTACCCACCACGGAGTTCCCTGGGGGACACAATCTAAGCCTTCTCCAAGTCCACAAAACACTTGGCAGCTGTAGAACTGGGACTGAAAGTAGTTTTACTGATTGTTGTCAATCTCAAGAATCGAGAGCTGCATCTTACAAGACGATACAGATAAAACTATCTAGTGCCAATAACATTAGCACTCTCGCTCTCTCACAACCACATCCTGTCTCTCTCTCTCTCTCTCTCCTGCAGACTAACAGCTCTCTTTCCCCCTCCCTCCATTAGTCAATCCAGATTCATGCAAACATCAAACACATTTGAGATTATGCTCGCATGGTCCGTACCGAGCAGCTTGTTTTTGTTGTTCTTGTTCTTTTTGAGTGTTGTTGTTGTCGTCGTTGGTGATTACACAAGCGCCGCTCTGAGCTCTTTGGCGAAGCCTCACTGTGGCTGTTCCTGCCTTCAGCTGAATATCGGGGAATTCGTTTAGAACTGCAAACAAACACATACGTCACCGGTGTCTGGTTATACTGTCAAGGAACGGGATGTTCATCCGCAGTGGAAACACAACGCAATGCAGCATACAATATGCAACGTGCACACAAGCTCTTTAAGCACAGTGCAGCAAAGAAACAACCTGCCCATGATGTATAGACAGCGTAACATCACAGCAACACAATGACATGTAAACAAGTGTCACTGTTAACACGTTTGACCACCAGGGAACGTAAATGTGCAGTAATCTGGAACACAGCTAGTCGAGCAACACTCGCGTCTTCCCTCTGTGACGGACGGGAGCAGCAGTGGCTCATGGGATTTATGGGAAAACATCCTTTTCACACTAAGAAGGACGAAACTGATGTTTTTACTTTAGAGCAGAGTCAGAATCATGATGTTCCCTAACACGATGATCACTGCGTTCAGGACTCCTCTAATCTTAATAAATCACGTTAGTAAATCGGTGGTACAGTCATCAGTAGTTCTGTTTCTTAATGCTGGGATCTCGCTGACATTTCCATGAACCAGCGCTTGATGTTCTTCAGATGAACAGAGGAGAGGACGAGGGGAGGGATGAAAGACGGCTTCGGGAGAGAAACAATAGGAATCTGCCGGGCAGATGTCTCGCGCTCTCTTTCCCAACGGCCGTGTTGAAACTGGGGGAAATCTCTCCAGTGTGTCTGCACAGTGTTTTCCCACAGAGAGACGAGGATGCTCCGATGTGTCCACGCTGGCCAGAGCTTCCAGTGTGTGTGTGTGTGTGTGGTGATTTCATTTCCGTTTCAGACACTTTTGCGATGAAAAAAATGTGGTTGTGATGTTCCGGGCCTGCTGTGGCATGCTACCCCCCCTCCAGACACATACACAGTGTATTTAATGGTGTGAAGTCATTGACAGTAAAGTGTGTTGACGCTGATGACTCTGTGTGGGTGAGTGTGTGTATGTTTCATGGGCAATACCCAACGCAACTTGCCGTAAATGTCCACTCTGTGTGTGTGAGTGTGTGTTTAAGTTGGAAAATCACTATCTTGTTGCGACACCACAAGTAAAAAGCTGTTTTTGACTCAACCGTGTGCCTTTCACACTGATCTAACCATGAATATTAGGGGAAGCGTTATTCTGAAGCTACAATCAGTTCTGCTGCAGATGCTTGAGCTCATTTGAACTACTTTATATCCTGTTGGCTGGTTTAATCTACAGCGATGCATCATATTCTATAAGATCATCATATGTTTGCAGCGTGGCCGTCCTGTCAGAACCTCGTATCTCAGAAAAGCAGGCTGCTTTCATCTTTGTGACGATTGCATGAAGGAAGACTTCATCCTTCAGTTTATCACAAACATTCAACACCAAAACAAAATCTGAGAGTTTATCTCAGATCTTGTGACCCGTACCATTTATAACCGGCGATTCTGATATTCTTACTCTTTTTCGATGACACAGTTTGCGACTGAGTGAGGCGTCCAGCTGTGGTAGCTGCTGTCCCGGTCGTCCCTGTCAGTACCATCACCAGCGGTTCTTTAACTAAAACCAAGAGAATATTGTTGACTAAAGCACTTGTGTTCCTGCACGTAAAAGACACGCAGCTGGGTCACGTGGTCAAGGATGGATAAGGACCGCCGTGCTAAATACGTCATGAATCCAAAACCTTTCGATGAGGCAAAGGTGATGCAAACAAACACGCACAGGCATCAGAAAAGCAAAATAAATCCATCCTCATCTCTTGTATGTTAAGAACTACTGCCAGACCTTAAAAGGTTGTCTGCTGTCAATACACAATGATGACGGGATGAATCGGGCGCTTTGTTGGACCCGACGCGTCAACAATCGTTGCGGTTACGCTTGGATCACAGCCAAGAGATCGGGGATAAGCAGTGAGCGTTTCACTGTGAACGGAGAGCAGACAGATTGGCTGCGTTAATAAACTCACTGATGGACGAGTGGATGGATGTAGAGGAGCATGTGTGTCACATGTCATCACTGATCCTCATGTTTGTGTTTGTCAGTGGGCATTTAAATGCACTGACGGAGCTACATGCTGCTACACTAAACGGCTACGCGGTCAACCCGACAGCTATGGCGGAAGCGAGGACTGAGTCCAGTTTAACAGTGAGAAAAAAGAGAGGAGGCTGTGACTGCTTGACAGAGGCTCATGCTTCACTTCACTGAGGAGCGTTTAGCAGCTGAACAGAGAGATTTCCACTGCAAACACAAGCTTTTAAAAGTACTGCAATAACACTACAGCTTCCCTTTAACAGTGACAGTGATATTCTATATCTCTTCCAATCAATAAAGCCCATAAAGACCAAATCAAATCCAACAATGCATTGATCCGACTATGAAGGATTGTGTGTCTTACAGATATATCGTCTTCGTCTGTGCCACACAGCTTCAATCAGAAACACATCAGTGAGCCACACTGTTGCACAGGGTGATCTGTTCCTTCATTACCATGAACACACACACGGTAAATACTCACTACAGAACCAAATGTGTATTAATCCACAGCTGGAAACCAACAAATGCCGCCCTAAATAATAAAAATTATAATCTGCTCAACATCAGTACGTTCAGAAAGAGGAAAACTGGAGCCACACAGAAGAAATCTCCAGCATGACTCAGGAAGAAGGCATTTACACGCAGTCATCACACACCCCCTGTAGGAATAAGGATGTGTGATGGTCTAAATGTTCTGAACTCGAGCTAATTGTGACAATTTGTAGTTTCTGCACAGGCGCGCGCACACACACACACACACACACGCAGGAAGGTTTCCAGATGGAAATTTGTGGTGTCAGCCTCTCCTACCTGCTGTTACCTCCTACCTGAGCAGAAGAGTCAGGAAATAGACTGTAGCCTAATTATACCATCGCCTGAATAAAGCATGCACACACACACACACACACACACGCACACGCTCACGCTCACGCACACGCACACGCACACACACACACACAGTGGCTGAGGAGAACATGGCTCTAGTGATGGCAACAGTCCGTCGGTTGGTCGATCCACTTTTGTCCAGGCTGAAATATCTCGACAAGCGTTAAAAGGATTTTCATGAAATTTCCTGCAGATGTTCATGGTCCCTGGAGCACGAAGGCTCCTGACTTTGGTGATCATGAATTCATGATTGCAATGAAATTAGACACAGTTACCTAAAGCAAAACATCATAGCTGCTAAATACCAGCTTCTTGGCACTGGCATTCTGGCGTGCTGAAGTAGCATTTAGCTTAAAGGACGATTGCGCACATGCGCAGCCTTGTTGTAGACTCTGAGTCCTGCAGTCACCAATTTATAAAACTTTTACTTCCCATCAGCAGCATTTACCATTGCTGTGCGTGCTGTTGCTGCTGCAGCTGTACACCTTTTTCTTTGAAAGACTAGTTAAATTAAACGGTTTCTCATGACAACAGTCAGCGGTTGAGCTGCATTGTGGGTAATGTGGGCACCAGGTTTGGACAAGGAAGGAATGCGTACGAATGAAAAGGACGATATGGTTCTGCTACATCAGCTTTGAGCATTTTTTAAGAGACCATCATGAACCGGACGATGCTGAATAACTTTGTTGTGTTTGTCCTAAATGTTCCAGTCTTTTACCTTTTGTCATGATTATGCTCAGTCTCTTAACATTCTGTACATTTCATGGCTTTTTTTTTTTACATACTACAAGCTGTGCTTTCATTCATTCCAATTAGATGTGACCGTATAAAATCATAAACTTTTTTTTATCTAATAATTGTTTCCAACACGACACATAAAATGCAATCTTACAATATATTCAGCAGAAATTTGTCATCCTAATGTATTTTTTTCAGTATCCCGAGACAAACGTGATTAAAGTTGTATCTTTGACTGCGAACCAAACACAAATGCAATATTTCTGCCGCCGCTGCTGCAGCGAAACCTCATTTCATCTTAAGGTTTACAAGTTTCTTGACAGGTAGGGCGAGCTCCAGCCCTCAAAACCCATTCAAAGAAAAAACACAAAACCAAAGTAGACATTTTCTGTTTGGTCAGACAAGCGAGACACAACAACCAGATGCCGACACGGTTTCCCTTTTGTCTCTTTAACCAAACGGACAAGAGGACAGACAGCGGTTTATTTCCTCTGCCACGTTGTTTATTTGGCTGCTTGTGGGACGCTAAACAAGCGATCTGTCGCTGGAGACGTTTTGTCCAACCACGTGCTGCGCGGTTAACTGAAGCTAAACAAGCTTAGAATATGATCCGGGCGGCTCCGGCGCTCCCAGTAGGTGGTTTGGGATCTGATACTGTTCATTTAAAGCCAGACAGGAAGCTTTGGGGAAGGACATGTTGGGGAATCTGTGTTACAGCTTCCATCTGTGTCCGCTCTCCGACATTATTAAATCCTTTTACGCTTTTGACATTTAAGTGAGTGAATTGCAAAGAATCAGCTTTTAGCTCATATTTGCCCATTTTATGAAAATAAATGTTAATAAATAGCTTCTTCTGGCTGCTAGCGATGAAATTAAAAGCCTATTTGGTTTATTTGCTATCAACTCGTGATTGATGCCACAACAGAAGAGTGAATGATGAATTCAGCATCGGGCATCGCCATAAAACAAAGAGCAACTACTGCGATTTAAAGAAACCGGCTAGGCCGTGGCCTGTGTAACCAGTAGACTCTGCAGTGATGATCTGACCAGATGTTTAAACAGTGTGGAGCCTACATTTGTTCTGCAGACTGAATATTCGCTTAATAAGCATTAATGGAAAGTGAAGGTATTCCAGGCGACGCAGGCCACCGGTGGCACAGCGTGCAGATAACCGAGCCTTGAAAAGAAAAAGTATCTGCCTGCGTTTCAAGTTCAGCGATATCGGACCAGTTGAAACTCTCCTGCGTAACCACGGACACGCAGCTCGAATGACAGCTCATCTCTGTTAACGTAGCGAAAAGCAGAGAAGATAACAGACTAGCTGCTGTGAAGGCGTAAACGACAGATGTATTTTAGCTCCCCCGAAGCATACTCAGACACAAGTGGTTTCCTTTAACTGGTTTAATGACTGGCAACCGCTGTTCATCATTCACCGTGAAAACTCGTTGGCTGCGTGCTACAGAGGAGGCTGATCTTCAGGCTTTGCAACAAGTAGCTTCTTTAAATTAAGTCCATCGTGGAGCAGGCCACACATTCATGCCCACTGCTAGCTTGTTAACATACCACTAAGGTGTCTGCTGCTGCATGAGCAGCCCAAAAACCTCTTCAAAATAAAAGCGGCTTCAAAATAAAAGCATAAGCGATTTCATCAAATAAAAGATAATTGCGACTTAAATTCTTACAAATAAAAACAAATATGACAACAATTACAGATGTAGCAATGGTAAAAGTTGATTTCTGTCCAAAAAATTATTAGAATGACAAATAGTTACAGTTTTAAAATCATGACAATTAAAATCAGCTACTAGTTACTGCCCAACCGGTCAACAACTGCAAAAACTTTAGGAATTTAAAATCATGTTGCAGTGTTTGATTCAGAAATAAGTCGCGCAGAGGTACCACACAATGACAAAAACTAATAAAATAACAAAAAAAAGCCTCTTTCCAACAATTTCCCACAAACCGACGTGACGTCTTCACATGTAATTTGTCAGTCTGACAGCTCTAAACCCAAACATGCTGAATTTACAAAAGCTACAACCACAAACTGCTCCATCCATTTTTGCTTGATAACTGACTAAAATCAGTGTTATTTATTTTAATTTACCTCATTGTCAGATCACCTCCGAGCTATTACATCTCTAATCCAAGTCTGGGTGAAGCTGAATGGATAAAGCTCTCTGTAAAGCTTTTCCTTGTAAGATCATGCATCGCATTAATACACCCAACATGCTTGTGCATCCCACCTGGTACCTTTTTAAAGGAGCACTCTATAAGCTGAAAAAGCTATTGTACGCCTGTTTTCACAGGCTGAACTGACCTTACTGTGTAAAATCAGTAAAGATCAGGTCTGTTGTGACTGTTCTCAGAGATTAAGTCCAACATTTAGAGTTTTAAAGACACACTAGCACTCATTTCAAACATCTGACGTTGATGACATCCGTGTCATCTCTCCTTTGCATTGCTTCTCCTAGAAAAGTAATGACAAATGATAACCTATGGTGATATCAAGGCAGAATATCACAGGATTTGAATATCTGTTGCACAAAAACTGACACACAGAAGCATTGTAATGCTGATTCATGTCCCAAAGATTGATGACGGCAGTCTGCAGGTCTTCCAGCGAATAGGACGGGAGCGCAGGTGTGTGCAAGGAACAAGAAGGAACATGAGAATTGTCTCCTGGTCACCATTCGTGTTTCTGAGTAAGGCTTTGATTCATGCAGCCTGAAACATTAAACGGGAACCACCAAGTAAAACAGCCTCAGACTCATGCATGAAACTGATTAGCCCCCCCCCCCCTGTTTATAAAAGCACTGCAACATAAAGTTTCAATGAACACGTGTGTTGTAATGCTGCAATCGGCAGCCACTCCTGATCAGTTTAATCTCAAGATGTCGGAGCCATCAAAATCCGGCTCGGAAGTGAGGCGTGCCCGTGTGCATCTTTTCTTCATGATCTTCACATTGAAGTTGATCACCATGACGATCAGATTTTGAGCCTGAAACAAAGCTGTTTCCCTGACGGCGCGTTCTCACGCTCTTTCCCCGTGTAGTTAAAGAGGTAGAGGTCAGAAGCCTCCTCTGACACGTCAATGACACACTTCTAGCTTACCCAAAAAAGGCTTTTTCATTCCTGTGCTGCAGACTTTGAGAACCTGGCAGCGGCCCTCTGAAAACTATCAAGGGGACATACCATTTCTGTTAAAATGAAACACGAATCTGTCCAAACTGCCCCGTTTCTTGCTCTTGCTACAGCTTACGGAGCTGGGCAAAACGGCCCGCATGTAATTTTGAGAGAATTGGTCGAGTTCCCCGTTGGCTTGGGCTAGCATTACTAACAAATGTTAACACCGGGCGGCTGCCAAATTCTCATAGAGGACCGTTTTGGACATCCTGTCAGGAATCTTGGTTAGTCACCAGGAAAAAATACTTCTTAAAAACCCTTAACCTTTAAACTTCAGATCTGGCTGAACTTCACTTCCCCTTCATATTCCACTTTAATAGCTTTAAGGGTAAGAATAAGAGTGACCTGGTGGATATTTTGTGAATGTATTTATCCGGGGAAACCCGACTGAGCGTAGACCTTCATGCGCTTTTTCATCACTTGGATTCAAAAACTTCACGCCTGCAAGCAGCCCCAGAACAAACAGCAGCTCTCTGCTGGTATCAACCAACGCTGGAAATATTAAACACCTCACTGAAGGGCACCTGAGAAGCTCAGGGATTGGTCAGGGAAGGCAAAGTGTTTTTATCCACTTCCTCTGTCCTTTGGGCAAAAGACCTAATACGCATATCTATGCTCACTTCTTGCAACCCTGTCTCCTTGAAGGTAGGTTTGTATATCACATTAAACTATTTTCATAATTAGGTTGTGTTGTGGTGACTACGGGATCACCGCCTGGAGGTGCAGGGAGGTGGTCGGGGTGGATGGCGGGCGTAGAAAGTGCACGACTGTGACGCTAGCTCCCGTCTGTGGTGAGGTTCAGGCAACAAAAGCACTTCGGTGAAGTTAAATGTTAATAAAATTCGTATGTCTCAGTCACTGCTGACAGTTCCTGGATTAAAACAGACCAGTGCCGAAACGTAACCAGAAAAAAGCTGAATCATGCAGAGTCACTGTGAGTGGATAGTGCTTCATAAAGCACAAGAAACAGGTCGTCAATGAACGCTTTACTGATACGTTCAGCATCACTGCTCTTCCTCATTATGTTAACAGAAAACGAAAGTCAGCTGCTCCCCAAAAACGTACTTGTTTAGTTGTATTTAAGTGTCCTCTCTAGGAGACGGAGTGAGCCTTTGTGTTTTAACACCACTGACTTTCTCTCAAAGTAATGTCCACACGTTCAAGAATTTTTTTGGGGATTCGTTTTCCAGTAAAATTTTCGATAACGAAGACTGGCTCAAAATCGTCCGACGCAGACTTTGGACGACTGTTTCTGAGCGTAAATCAAGTCATTTACGGCTGAAATTCTGGCACCTGGCTCACTTATAACGTCTCACCACCAATAAACCAAACAGGGATGCCGTCAGCCATGTTGGCTAACGTTGCTACATTGCCTGGCTAATGCATGTGCAATCTAAAAAATTTTCCCCAAGTCCTCTGGCAACCAAGTCATACATGAAAACATTCCACACGCTTGAACGGTGGCTGTAAAAAATCTGCAAATTACTCAGCGATGATGAGAAGTCATTGCATTTATCGGCGGTAATATATAAACTTTTATACGCAGTCAGGTCCAGGTTATCACTTCAATGTCATATGCGAAGAATGAGCCTCACGTCTGTGCTCACTAGCTTGATAAGCAGGAACAGCCACATCTTGCAGTTTTCTTCAAAAAATGTTTTTTTACCACTTTTATTTGCAGGATAAAACGATGCTGCTGGAATGAAACTGGCTGCCATGCGATGTGCATTGTTTTTGGAAATATGACTCATCATAAACAGTCTCTAGAAGTGCATGATTCAACTTTTTCCTGTCGTCTAGTGTCGAAAAGCAAACAAAAACTGCAAAAAAAACTGGAGGAAAGTGAGAGGTTTGCTGTTGTGCACTTGCAGGCTCTTGTCTGACGATGGGAATCAAACTGAGGCTTGAGTTGAAATGACTAATAGTGAGCTACAGTGTTGGTTAGTAATCCAAATCAAAACTATTTCAGCATGAAAACCCACAACCCGCCGGAATGATGAAGCGTCGGCTTCATGGACGGCAGCGTGAGGACTGCCCGGGTGAATTTCGGGCGTGCTCTGCAGCTCATGCGTGGCCGTCGGCCGGCAAACATCAGCTCTTCAGAGGATCGGGCCGTCGTCCTTTCATTAGAGGGTGGTTTCACCGAGCGGCGGGCCGAACTCTCCTCCGGTTTCTGGGATGTGGCAACGCCGAGGAAGAGGAGGGCTTCCGGGTATATGAGCCTCTCCCTGACCTCCACCTCCCCTCTCCTCCGGCGTTACATAAAGCCCTGGATTGGTCCAATGAACTAGCCTCAGAAATGCGAATAAAATTCACATCAGCGTGAACGACTGGCTGATGGGAAAAGCCTCTTCTGTTCGCGAGGGTTGCGCCCTCCCGCTGACCTTTATTCCTCCACCTCCCCCTTCTTTCCTCCCCGTGTTCAGCTCTCTTTTACCTCTCTTAACCCTTTCTCCCTCCGCCCCTCCACTCCCTTTATACCTTTCCATTCTCCTCTCCACCCCCCTCATTTCATCTCCTCCAGTCTGTCATCGACCCGTCCATGCGATTCCCCTTCAATGCTCCCGCCCCTCTTTTCTTGATCTCCCGGCGTTTCCTCCGAGCCAGCGATTCCCTTTTAACGGCGAGCCAGTGGCCCTTCAAAATCTGTTTCGCAGAGACGATAGAGAGACCCCGAGACAGACAGAGGGAGAGGTTTAAAAGACTTACAGGAAAGATTGAGAGGAACAGATATTGAGAGGAACAGATGATAGAAATGAACCAAGAGAGAAGCCAGAGGGAGAGAGGTGGCTCCACTTCAGACAACGCAGTACATTTACTCACATACAGAGCTATTTCCATTTGCTGCTACTTCAGTCTACTGCAGTTTTTAATCGTTGGAGTTACTCTAGACCTTAAACACAACGACATACGATCAGTTTATAAAATACCAGACATTACTACAGATTTAATGACTCGTTAAACGAGAGTTTTTGTTTGTGACGTTAAATAAATGACAAATCTTGGTGTCAATACGTTAATATCTATCATGCACTATATATTTCATATTGTTACTAGACTCTTTAATGATCAGAAGTATTAGATCTTATTATTATAATATCTTAAAAATCAATATCTGTATTGCCCCTTAAAAATCCACTGGTCCAGGCTCTGTGATATATACCTATACTGTATATACCTGTATTATATATATAGTGATGTTCCACTGTGAAACAGGCCATTCTGACTAATAAGCACTTTTGCTTTTTATGTATAAAGGATATTTTTGTCATTTTCAACAAATCCTGTCTCTCAACTTCATCGCCCCACCTGTACAAACTGAAGCCCTGCTTAAATACAGCTTGAAAAATTTGTTTTGAAACAGTTGGTCACAGTAGTTTTCTCAAACAGGAGTAAAGTCATGCATTTGTTGGGGACTTTTATCAGCTGTGGGTTAACACAGTGCAACAACAGGGTGTCTCACTGATGTGTTTTAATAGTTTCTGTCCAAAAACTGAAGTCGAATGTCTCAGAGGATTGAGATAAACCAGGTTTTGGATGCATACAGATATACTTCAGTTGTTGGTTTTGGTCTTTTGACAATATGATCAGCCTTCACACCTAATTACCCTTCACTGCTTTTATTTCTGCTCTTCTCCTTCGTGCAGAATGTTCACTTTAGTTCAGTTAAAGACTTGAAAACCCGAAGAACTAACTTTGTTTTTCTACAGCATTTTTAACATAGTCACAAATTAGAGAGAAGCAATAAAGCACAAGAAACCAAAGACAGACGTGTATTAGCACACTATTACTGCAGTGGCCAGTCAGTCTGGGAGCCCATAATAAGCCCTGGACACTGATGACAAAACCACACACACACACACACACACACACACACACACACACACACACACACACACACACACACACACACACATCTCTCTCTATCAGTTTGTCTGAAGTTACTTTCCTGTCATCTTCTTTCTCTTTTTCCCTCCCTTGCTGTGCTGATGGTAAAACCAGTCCATATCAGGGTTACTCGGAGGGGAAAAAGTCATTCCCTCTGACAGCCCCGTTAAGAGAAGAAATACCTTCACCACTAAAACCGGACTTGGGTTTCACTCATGACACCAAACCAGACTACATTTGATTTTCTGGGTTATTTCAAGCGCAATCCGAAGCGCCAAAACGCCGTAAAACTCAGTGAGTGAGACAGTGACGCACAATTGGTGTTTATCGTGTTTGGGATGCTGTCCGCGATGCCAACAGTCTGACTCTTCAGCCTCGTATTTCTCCGTTAGCGTGAAACCTATATTGTACTGGCTATTTCCACTCGGGCTTTTGAGTTGCATATAAATCACGGACGAGGAGCGGACCACCAGCTCTGTGGTGAAAATACGCCGGACTTAAAAATGCTGGCAGTCAGAGCAGGAGAGTAACTCAGGGGCAAGTGGACTTCAAATCTTCATTAGCTGCCGTGATCATCTATCAAGCCAGACTTCTTTTAGAGGACAAAAAACTAAATTTGATGGCTGGTGTGGCTTTCCAACCTTGGTTGCAACATGCAGGTATTATAAAGAAATGTTTGTGGAAGCAGAAGGGATTTAGAGTCACCTTGGGTTTCAGTTTCTTGCTCAAGGACCTTTACGCAATGTTCAGACAGGCAGCTCCAGTCCAGAGGGTTCCTCGCCAAAACCAGGAGGAACTTTTTTTTTTATGAAGTCTGCATGAAAACACCCAGAATCCCATCCTCTCCGATCAGATTTAAACCACATTTATGGGGCGGCTGAAATCTGACGCAGGCTGCGTGTATGAAGATGCAGCTCTGATTGCATTTTAGCATTTTCATGTAGTTATTTATTTGTCTCCACCCGCCCACTCCTCGTCCACGCTCGACGTGTTTCAGCCCAAAGTCATGGTTGCGTAAGTGCATGATTGTGAGTTGGACCAGAACCGCTGTCCGAAGTACTGCTCTTCCTCTCTATGTGTAGACCCTCAGCCATCAACGCCTCCCATCTGGAATTTAAAGCAACATCAATTGATTCTGTTGGCCACTTGAGGGCGGCAGAATAACCTACATTAGCAGCATTAGCATGTGTTCGGAGTCGTGTTTCTGACCACCCAATGAATGCGAGTCCAACACTCGCTCTCCTTTTAGCTCTGATTTGGTCTCCACCAGCTCCTGAGGAAAATGTCTGAGCCCCTAGCTGCTAAATGCTCCACAGTGTTCACCAGTTAGCCGCCAACCTTGCCTGAGATTTGGTCCTGGGGACCAGTTAGCAGCCATTTTGACTTACATTACTTGAGGATGAAATCCTCCAATAAATGTTAGTTTATTTTATTCTATTATCTTTATTTTATTTGTATTATCTTTCTTTCTAACACGGGGGTTGCAATGCAAATTTCGTTGACATGTCCACGCTCAGTAACAATAAAGCTAATCTTGAAAGCAGAGGCAGCCATCGAGGTGTTCGGAGGTGAAACTCAAGGATGGTTAAATGCTTTCAGTGTGTTTCAGCTGCAAGTGACTGCATGTTAACAAGAGATTTATGAGGATGAAGCATCAGGACAAATTAATGCAGGAAAATTACATTTTTATCAAACTAAGCCCTCTTTTTAGACTCATTGTTTGACTTTAATGTCCGTGTATATTTTTCTGGGGATCAGTAGTTTTCTTTGCCACTTTGAAAAAGCGCTCTTTGTAAAAATGTCAACATTTAAAAAAAATATATGGTCTTGCATTGAAAATATGAAAAGCATAAAAAGTGAAAAACGACCGCTAAGTGAGTCTTGTGTGTTGGAATTCTCAACTGCGTTCCAGGGATTAATAAACAGTAATACGAGGGTCATGGATCATCAAAACTGGGCCGGTCCGCTTGGAAAAGAGCAGATTTTAGTGTCCACTTCTAAAAACAAGATTTAGTGTGACAGGAAAATAAATTCCCTTGTGATCATGGACCAGCAAGAAAACACGGTTTAGTTCTCAGAACCACGTTTCCATCTCAGACTGAAGCCTTTGATAGTTTTTCATTTTCTCCATGAAAAAGAGATCACAGTGTTGGAAAGGTGGGCTGAAATGATCCTAATAATATTTTTATTGATCGTTTAGGAGCGCGCGCCAGGGCTCAGCGATAGACCTGCAAAGCTCGATCCACGTTCCAAGGGTTTGATATTAAAGATTTTCCGCCCTGAAACTGAATCGGCCGACATCTGTGAAATTAATAGGGTTAATATCTGTAGTATCTGTAAGAAAAATTAAAAAAACGATATTAAAATGATGTTGCAGATACGGTGCCGGGACTCAAAGCAAAGCAGCGATACGTTTTTAAGCGGAGCCAGTGACATTGTCGTTAAGGGTTTTATATCTCACGCGAGGTCCAGGCCATCGTTCGTCGCAGCTTCCAGGGTTTTGATATAAAATACAAAGAAACCAGAGCCACCACATCTGCTGGAAGCATAGAGACTCGATATATTCTTTTCCATCTCTGCTGCAAGCGCTCAGCGTCTCATCCAGAGACACTTAACGGCGAGGGAGGAGGCGCCGCGGGGGTTCGGAAACTTGCTCGTGGGCATGTGGATCGCACAGGGATCGCGCCCCTGACCTCTTCATTGTGGGAAATATTATGAGGGATACAATAACATTTTGGTTTGAGATCAGAGCTTTGGAGCATTTTTATATGTGCTAAACATTTCTGTCTCTGCTCTCCTCCTCGACGCTAGGCTGCAGTTTTATTTAGCTAAAAGTTTAAAGTTTAAAAGTTTAAAATTGAAGACTTATAGCAGGTTAACAGTTAGCGTCATAGATAATGTCAGGTATGTGGATGCAAAATGCAAATAAATAAATCACACTGAATCTGTATTTTAACATTACGTGATATTATGGATGGATTTCCATTAAATTTAGCACCGATATAATTTTTTCCCTCAGAACAATTTGTAATAACTTTGGTCATCGTTCAAACTTTGCCTCGAGCACCATCCACAGGTCAAAGTTTAAATTTATCCAATAAAACACCTGATTGATTTCCCATCAGCCTCAGCTGTGCTTCATGTTCACTGCTAATCAGCTAATCTTAGCATGTTAGCATAATGAACTTTAGGACGGCTAAAATGTGTGATGTTACACCTGCTAAACATCAGCAAGTTAGCATGCTAATGATAGCATTCAGCTCAAAGCAGTGCTGTGCCTCAGTACAGAAGATATTTTTGCATATTTAATCAAACATAGAGATTTTGTTTGACCGAAAACTGCATGACTGAAAAGACGTTTTTAAAAAATCACAATAATTACATGTAGATAACTGCTGATTTTGACATTCAATACAACATTTTAAATGATTAAATAAAAATAAGAATCTGGCAACCGCTCATAAAGCATCTTAAACGTAGAAAAGGGTTAAAAATGGATTCAGATTAAAGATACAACAGTCTGTGTTTAATATGCACCAGTTTTCCCCACCTGCTCTTAGATAAAACAGTCCTTATCTTACATTCAAACAAGTAACTTCACACCTACACACAATCGGTGGGAACATGACTGTCCAAAAACCATCTGTGCCTTGACTTCACATGCAGCTTGAATTTCTTATCACATCTGACGCGAGCAGTATTTCTACTGAAGTAAACAACAAGCTAAGTGATGTCGACTGTCCACAGAGGGGAAACCACACATGTATCTGTGTGTTTTTGAGTGTGTGTGCATTTCCTGCCACTTTCCATAGTAAACAGACCAATAAAGCAGAAATTCAATGAGAGAAAAAAAAGAATGAATCATAAAAGTGGCTCCATGAGCAGCATTATGAATCATTTTATTGATCGCGCCGGGGATGTTACGACATCTTCCAGGGCTTTGATAATCCAGCGCAGTGCCTCCTTTGTAATCTTATACAGCGGCAGCGTTCAGACACTTTGAGTTTCGTTCAGTTTCAGTTCTCCAGAAGTTCTCATTTCTGTTCTTTTTCGTATTTGACATTAGATTTGGCTGAAGTCAACTGTGAACAGAGAGCTTGTCTCCTGTGTGAGGGGCATCAGGAAGCATGTTTGCAGGGATTTTCTCCTCAGCTGAACTTGTTAAAGGTCCAGTGTGAAGGATTTAGGGCAGCCATGTCCAAACTATTCCATAAAGGGCTGTGTGGCTGCAGGTTTTCGTTCCAACCAAGGAGGAGCGCACCAGGCTCATTTAATCAGCTGATCTCACTTTTCAGCTGATAACTAAGGGATCCCTTGATGTTAATTGGTTGGCCTGGTGTGCTCCTCCTTGGTTGGAACGAAAACCTGCAGCCACACGGCCCTTTATGGAATAGTTTGGACATGCCTGATTTAGGGGGATCTATTGGCGAATATGCAATAAAATATTCACAAGTATGTTTTTATTAGTGTATAATCACCTGGAAATAAGAGCCATTGAGCCATTTGTCACCTTAGAATGAGCTGTTTATATGTCAAGAGGGAGGAGGTCCTCTTTGACAGAGTCCGCCATGTTGCACCGCCGTGTTTCTACAGTAGAGTTTCGCGGCCACCGTAGCTTCTCCTCCACAGCTGGAAGGGTGAAGGGTATTCAGTTGGTTGCAATCTGCAACCTCACCACTAGATGTCACCAAATCCTTTGCACTGGGACCTTTTTACCTGACACACCTGTACCTTGGTAATAAGCTGCAGCTGCAGACTAAAGATTGATGTTGTACTTCATGTGTGCGGTTGCACATGGTTAGTTAGTGAAATAGTACTTTTTCATTGTAAGCCTCAGCTGATATTCAGAGTGGGTGGTGTTGAGCTGTTTGAGCTGACACAGCATCCGAAGCTGACCATGAACAAGTAGTTCGCAAACAATTAGTTGGACTCTGGGCTCTAATGTTCGATGGAGCTAACTAACTAATTCCCCCTTAACAAACACAAAGATGGACTTTAAATCTGTGTGTATACCATGAGGTATATAAGAAATGCAAGCAGCTTAGCACAATAGGAGGTCAGATTCAGTGAGGCGGCGGTCAAACAGCTCATGCACGAGCACTAACCGTGAAGCATGAGTGGAGCAGCTGATGCTAAACTTTGGACAGCATGCAGGGCTTCTCAAAGCCACCTGCCCCTCAAGACCTTCATGCAAGACTGCAGACTGACAAGTTCTGAACCTGAGAACTATGGAACGACCAAAGGTTTCTTCCCCCTGGCGAAAAAAATGGAAGACGAGTTGCAAACAGCGTCTGGTGCTGCTGCCACCAGCTCGGCGTCCTCCCGAGCTCAGAGGAAGCGACAGAGTGATTTTCCATGGCATCGCACGGCGGCGCGGCAGCCACCGGATTTGGCCCGCGGGTCTGCTCTGTGACGGTAAAGCCATGGGAACAGAACTGTAAAACACTGGCCTGGACACACTACTGACAACACACACCGCTATTAAAAAAGACCTGACAGGTATGTGTGTGTGTGTGTGTGTGTGAGAGAGAGAGAGAGAGAGAGAGAGAGAGAGAGAGAGAGAGAGAGAGAGAGAGAGAGAGAGAGGAAAATAAAGGAAATGAAAGAGCTGAAAGGTGGAAATATATAGAAAGAGAGATTAAGAATGAAAAAAGTGTGTGTGTGTATGGGTGGCTGTAAAAACCCTATACAAGGTGCCAACGGCTACGACCTTTGACCTGTTTTGAATGTTGCTGTATGTTGGAATGTGTATTAGCAGGATTTGGTGTTCCGGTGCCCCTGAGGGCATGCAGTGTGTGTGTGTGTGTGTGTGTGTGTGTGTGTGTGTGTGTGTGTGTGTGTGTGACCTCAGACATGTGTTCGTGTTAACTGGCACCATTAAGCCTTGAGGGGATCATTAGTGGGCTCTGGGAGCTGCCTTTACTGTACATGGTAGGGGACCTTTCACGCACGCACACACATGCACACACACGCACACACACACACGCACATGCACACACACACACACACACACACACACACACGTTTGCCTCTCTTGGTCTGCATGAATGTGAGCTAAATACCTCAAATACGCACAGACAGACACACACACTGTAACGAACACGGAGACTCCAGCATGGCCGCCGAGCGCTCTGCCATGAAAAAGCCAATTTACAATAAGGTCCACATTTAACAACCATAAGAAGCCATAAACATGCATTAAAACAGTGATCGCTCTGCAAGCTGATTGGTCAAAAAACACCAAAATTCCCCTTAAAGTTTGGCGAGCTGAGCTCCATCATCGGTTTCGCCAAGCACAGAGCAAGTTACCCATGATTCCTTTCTTTCTTTTGGTTCCTGGAGCAAACACACGGGAGATTTAACGGTCCTGTTTCACAAAGGTGCCGTTTTTAATGCCCAGCAGTAAGCACAAGCCACTTTGAACTCAGTCGATATTTTGATGAATGAAGACGCACTCTGGTGAGCGTCTGTCGTCTCAGTGATCGTAATCAATCAGTCAGGAGCAAATCCTACACATCAGCGGCCGCATACAGTCACTCCTGCTTCCAGCAGTCAAGAGGTCAAGGTCACATGAATACTTCACACCAAAATCACATCAGATCAGCGACCGAAAACGAGCACCTCTCAACAAATTCAGATGCCCAAAGGTCTCATTCTATCAAAGACTACTTTGATGCTTTGGATGCATATACTGTACATGTGCAGTAATTTTCCACTGCAACACTTAAGATGGATTAAAAGTTGACGATGCACAATGAGGAAGTCGAACCCACAGAAATCCATCACTAACTCTGTGGTTCTCCTCAGCTCTGTGGAGGATTTTAGCATCTTTCAACTCATTGTTTGGTTTCCAGGCCATCGCACTTTTCATTAGTTTCATTATCCAGGCTTTATAAAAGCCCTGTTCACCATCAGCCTCAAACTGAAGGTGGACAAAGTGACAAAGAGAGTCTCGAAATGTTCAGTTTTGCCTTTAAATGTTCTGTTATGTGTCCCGTGCGGCGCAATAATCCAGGAAGAAATCAACAAGCGCGAAGACGGGAGGCGACAAGAGAAGCGCCGAAAAGAGGACGACGGACTGAGGATGAGCGCCGCGAGAGACAGACGGGCATGATGGGGGGGTGAGACAGAAAGGAGGGGGGAGGGAGGTGAAACACGCTTACACAGAGAGCCTCCTTTGGGCAACTTAAGTGGCCCCTTTGTCCTCCTCCGTGGTTCCCTTCCCTGCTTTTCTCTCCGCCCTTTCTTTCGCCCTTTTAACGGTAACCAGAGAGGCCAAAAACAAGGCCGGGAGAAAGAGGGAGAGATAGGAGGAGACGCAGGAGAGAGGGGGGGGGGGGGTTTAAAGAGGGGGTGGTTAGGAGATAAGAACTGTCTCCTCGCTGTAAGAGAATCCCTTCTTTTTGCTCCTCTTTTTTTTGCCAGATAAGGGAAAGAGCAGGTTTATCTGCTGATGCTCAATTGAGGCTGGAGACCCAGTGTGTGTGTGTGTGTGTGTGTGTGTGTGTGTGTGTGTTGGAGACAGACGAGTTTCTCAGACCCCCGACGCCTATCATCCCCTCTTCTTCTTCTTCTTCTGCTCTGATTTCCGCCCATCCATCCATTCATTCACAGTTTCACAAGACGAGGTCAGTCAGACACACACACACACACACACACACACACGCACACACACACACACACACACACACACACACACACACCCGGGGTCGTCCCTCAGGTAGCGCTGTGTGTATGGGAAACAGGCTGCTCAGGGTTCAGCGGGAGGTTGGCCCGCCTGATGCAACATGGACAGGAGCGAGAGAGGAAGAAAAAAGAGGAAGACGTGGAGAAAGATGGAAAAAAAAAAGAAAGAAAGAAGAAGGAATGGTGAAATTAGCCGGGCTGTGCTCATCCCCGAGCGTCCGCAGGAGAATCTGAAGACGTGTGAACTTCCCTCTCCCGTTTCGCCCCCTGATTTCCATTTTTCATTCACCCCGCTGTCCGTTTTCCAAACGCTTTTCTGGCTTCGGCTCTTCCTCTTTCACTTCATTCGGTTTCCGAATAACAACCCTGGTTTCCCTTCATTTGTTGTCTTGATGTTTTCATTCTTTGCGGTTCGTACCCTTTACATCTGCTTCATCGTTTGTAATCTCTTTTTTTTATTTGCAGCTTTCTTGCTCATTTTATTTTCAGTGTTTTCCGTTGTTTCCACTCTATAATATATATATATCTCACATATTACTTTATATAATAAGCTCATGCCTCCCCTGCTCGGATGCACGAAGCCTTTCTGCCAAAAAGCCTTTCAAACGTGTGGTTAATGTTGTGAAACGGTCGCAGTTCGGTTTGGTTGAGGCAACAGAATTTCTTGGTGAGGTTTTGGAATAGATCATGGTTTGGCTTGAGGAAGCATGTTTATGTACATTATGTAACTTAAGTGACGGAAGTGAAGCGCGTTACGTAAGTTCTCTTAAGTTAAAATAAGTCGATGTTGACTTTTACAGAAACAAACCCCGGTCTCGTGTTTTACCCCTCCATCCATCCCCACCCATCTTCCATATGCAGACCGCTTCGCTCTTTATTCTACATCACCGCAGCTCATGGGTTTATATCTATATCATATTTATTTAAAGCCTCGTGTGTCTCATACAGACGCCAGAGGCTGCCTTGTCGCAGCCACACATCTGTATTTGACGAGGATTGACGTGATCTGTCCATTAATCTAAGTTCTGCAGGTGAGGCTTAGCAGTGATGTGCAATGCTGACTGAAATGCTGTTTGGTTTCATATCTTTCATCAGTCAGAATCTGTGTGAGCTGCGTGAAATTTGCCTCAAATGATGTCACTTGAGTCAGGGTTGGTGGCGTCTGAAGACAAGTTTGAGAAAGAGAAAATTTTGGGTTGTGGCCCACTCCACCTCTCTGCTGCAGGCTAGCAGCTCGGGGCTACCTTAGCTGCTAACAGCATAACACACCCAAATCTCAGGCTGAACAGTCGGTGGTGAAGTGGCATTGTGGGTAAAGTGAGGTGGATTGTGGGTAATGTAGTTTCTAAGAGAAAGAGAAATGTGTGGAATAATAAAAATGATATCTCTGGGTCTGCTGCGTCATTTTAGCAAATTCGGCAGTCGTGATGGGTCAAAGTTTCCCTTCCGAAAAGTGTTGTACTGAGATTATAACATTTGAGATTATGACACAGAATGCAGAGATAATTAATTAATTCAGAGGAACGAGGAAAGTCTCAGTATCAGAGATATTAGAGCATTAATTCACCCGATATTTAATTCTAATTGTCTCTCTGGGATTTCCACTGCCACCTCTTTTCCTCTACCTCCTCCCTGCCCTCCTCTTCACCTTCCTCTCCTACAGTATTCTTTCTGCTGAGTGGGAAGCTCCTGGCTGACCCAGACCCCCCCTACACCGTTCCCCCTCTCCCCTTGCCCCGGTCAGAGCACCTCTCCTGGGACACACCAGGCAGTGAGGTGGGCCTCTCTGGCGGTCTGGACCGGGGATCTGGTTAGTAAGGAGGAATGTGTGCAGTGTAAATGAACACACACACACACACTCAGTAAACATACATACCTGCACACATCTAAGCAAGCACACACACACACACACACACACAGAGCCACACAACAAACCGAAACACACCAACGCTCCCGCTGTCGAACCAGACGGGCTGACGAAGAGGAGTGACACAGCTTCTCTTGTCCGTCACCGTTCCCTTCTCATCCCTTTCACCCCTCAGCTCATTCACTCCGCTCATCTCCGGGGAGGATGGAGGGATGGACTTTCACTGATAGGACACAAGTGGGAAGGTTTTGTGCACCTCGGGGGGGAGAGACAAAGGAGAGAGGGGAGACAGAAGGAGGGTAAAGTGAAAGGAAATGAAAGAGGAGTTTAAGACTTTATGCACCATCCATATATTTTCTATATGGAAGACTTGATGCATTATGTACTGCATATAAATATATTAAACATGTGTTTATGAGCAAAGGTTTCACGCAAACTAAAATATTATTGGCTGCTGTAGTATTAAGACTTCCTTTCATTAAAACTAAGGGGCCATCCCCAAACCACTGAACCAACAGCCTCAAACTTTAGGCCACGTTCAGTAACACACTAACCTCCAGATCGAATATATTAATAGAAATATGACAATGTAGATGCTACAAACTGTGGTATCAAATATATCTGCACACGAGCATGACTGTGAATGTTAGCAAGAAATGGATAATCTGTTTCACATCATATCAGGGAGACAGAAAGAAAGTTGATGTTAGCTGTACGGGACTGTTTTCCTGTCTCCAGTTGGTCACTTGATTAAAGAATTGTCTGTGTGTGTGTGTGTGTGTGTGTGTGTGTATGTATGTGTGTGGCCTCACAATCAGGTGTGTTCTCTTATTAGCCAGTCTACAACCTTCTGCCATTTCCTCAAATTAACCCTGTAAAAATACTGTGTTTGTGTGTGTGTGTGTGTGCGTGTGCGTGTGCGTGTGCGTGAGCGTGCGTGTCACCTTCAGTGTCAGTCACGCCCTACTTGATCGATTGCCAACCTTTCAGTGCAAACATTCTGGTAAAATTCACTGATTGTGTGTGCAGACACCTGTTCCACGTGGCTTCTCTTCCTGAGTGTGTGTGTGTGTGTGTGTGTGTATGTGTGTGTGTGTGTGTGTTGCATTCCTCACTGTTGTCGGGCTCAGCCGTTTGCAGGCGTGAAAAAGAAAAACAAGATAGATGCTAAAAAACATAGCATTTATGCTGATACAAAGCAGCAACCGCCGCAGTTCCTCAAATGGCCACTTGAGGCCACTGCAGACAAGTTGTTTGTTGTTGTTTGCTGGGTCGGTCTAAAGTTAGCATAATAAGCTAAGATGGTAAAATAAGATGGTGAAGATGGGAAACATTCTCTGATACCTGATGTTATCATGCTACCTGAATGACAGACCAGCACTGCCCTCATCTCGCTGAAGCACACTGTGGAGTGGAGAAAACCCAAACTGGAGGTCAAAGGTCAGAGCCCAAATGCTGCACTCTCAATACCTCCAGATGGTGAAGGGGAATCCTGCTCTGAATCGCACACCTGAAGTTTAGTTTTCTGAACTTATGGGTCAACGTGACAGGACAAAAAAACGTAACACTTGTCTTTTAAGAAAAGCCAACAATGGCTCCATCAGATCAGGGTGTCAGGGCAAAAATTAATAGCTTTTTTTTTCTCCATTTCTCCAAAAACACCTGTTTGGAACATTCCACAGGTAAACAGGTTGATAACAGGTGATAGTATCATGACTGGGCATGAAAGGGCACCATGTTTTCCCTCTTAAAACTGGACCAGATTCCATTTCTCAGACTACCTCTACACGCTCGAGTGGACTCTGGCCTCCAGCTCCCTCTAGTGGAGAAACCGGGAACAAAGGTGAGCCGCTCCTGCAGGTGCTTGAACTCACTCAGTGTGCAGATAATTGATCACAAAGTGTTCGCGGCTTCTCATCCAGGACTGGTAAAGGTTTATCTGGATGTGTTTCTGATTCTCCAGCACTTAATTGTCTGAGAAAACATATTTAATAACGAGCGTTAATGTTTGAAGGCGAGACAGTGAGAGTGTGTGTGTGTGCATGCGTGCGTGCTTGTGTTATGTTTGCGTATGAGCCTAATAGCATGTTATTAACATAATTCACAGTGATTAGAGCAAAGCTGTAAACATTACAGGACAAGCCAGCTACTGTATGGAGGCACTGCACACAAACACACACACACACACACACACACACCTACAGTCTTATAAAACAAGCACACAACAGTATGGTATTTAAGAGACTGATTCATCACTAGGTGTGTGTGTGTGTGTGTGCGTTTTATAGTCCCATCTTGAAGCAGACCAACAATGCGCTCATGCACTCACAGGCATTTTAATGCTTATGCATTAAAACGGGAGCAGTAAAACACACTGCAGTGACGGTGGAGAACACACACACACACACACACACGTCAAATAATTACATTACACTAATGCACAGTGCAGCAAAGGCTAAATAAAGCAGAGGATGTAGGTGGCGGAAACAATAAACTGATGCACTTTTGAAGAGATAAAAAGCGCAGTGACGTCTGCAGCTGGCCCACATGGGCCTGCTCACACATACACGCTGTTATAACATGATACAGGAAACTGATTGGTCATGATCATTTGATGGACACACATGCAATGAAGTGACATCAGATCACCAGGTTGCAACTTGCTGACTGCTTTCTCCACATGTTACATGGAGAACATGCGCAGTAAAATGTGTATATAGATCTGAGTGCTTGTGGACTCACTGGTGAGTCTGTTTTGATGCTACGTTGACCAGCTAAATGCTAACTTTGTCCGACTGCCGCTTAGCGCTGAGCAGGTCGCGTGCAGTGGGGTTTTCAGAGCATCTGGCTGAAAACGAACACTGATGGGAAGGGTGAAAGTGAAGCAAAACTACAACGTGTGCTGGAAAAATCCACTGCTCCATTGTTATTACAGCAACGTTTCATCAAATTTCACATTCTGTCAAGAAGCAAGACACGAAGGTTCCTGGGTCCAGATTTAATACGTGGTGGCAGTTTAGCTAATCCTGCCCATCTGGCATCTCAGCAGGATACAACAAACTATTAAATCTATGTGTGTATACGATTTAACCATTCATTAAAGAGAGAGGGAAGGAAGGTGTGTTAATGAAGGATGGAAGAAGACAAACTCGTTAAGACTGACCCCGGCGTTCCTCGCACATTAAAACCAGCTGGTACCCACTATGTGCCCGTAGTTACCTGCATGTTCAGGGGCCCATAGCTCGGGGGCAAGAGCATGCAATGTGTGTGTTGAAAATGTGCGTGTGCGTTTATGTGAAGGTGCATGTTTGAGCTCCAGGGGTAGAGGGAGTCTGGCAGCGAGGCGAGGCCCAGACAAGAGGCCTGCGTGCCAGCCGTAGCAGCTCCGCGGCCCGGCCTCTCTCCTCCACCTCCAGGCTGTCACGGAGGTCCTGCAGCGCTCCGCTGTTTACCAAAACGAGGCAGAAACGCAGATGCAGCTGCTGCAGAAGTTACCAACTGTCTGTCGACTCAAATGCAATCCTCAACCAAAACACGGCGATGCGAATATTAGAAGCAGGAGTGTTCAGACAGATGTGGCTTGTAATGTTTCGTGCTTTGGATGATTTATAAAAATGTCACGCAGGCCATTATTTTGGCTACCACGGCTCGAAGAGGATCTTCTGTTGATATCCTCCGGAGGCAGGGCGGACTGCCGGCTTCGGTTAAACGGTGATTTATGAGAACCAGTGACTGAGGTAGCGCTGGCAAGGAAATCCGATCCTGTTCCCGGCGCGAGAAACACGATTGACAAGTCAGCAGAGGTCTGTTAGTTTTCTTCAGAGCTCATCGAGACGGGAAACTCGGCCCGCATGTGGACGGCGAACAAGCGTGACGAAGCTGGCAGAGTCCGAACGTTGGGCGCAGGCATCGACTAATCAAATTTCTGTGCTTATTTCCTCTGAACCAATGAGATTAACAGCAGTTTGCAAAGTGGCTTGTTCTAATATTTGACCAATTTATCAGTAAATCAGAAGAGTGAAGAAGGAGCAGGTCTTTTCCCTCCGGCGCGACATGCTTTAAGGACTAATAGTGTTTTTTCATGCTTAGCAAGTGTTTGCCTGCTTTTTAGCCACATTAGCATCGTGGCTCTTGACAATTTGATTTTTGAATAATTTGCATGAAATATGTCCTCATGCTAACATGCTAAACCGAGATGGCTAACACGGTGAACATTACCTGCTAAGCATAAGCGTGTTAGCATTGTCTTTACGAGCATGCTAGCATGCTGATGTTAGCATTTGGCACTGGTGTGGCTGCAGACGCTGCATTTGCTTCCCAGCTTCCACGCGATTTGCCGCCGTCGTTGTTTCATCGAACTCACGCGGTCGCCGTGTGGTGCTGCAGAGAGCCGGCGCAGCTGAAAAGCATCCTCGGCGGTGCTTTTCTTGGACTCTCATATCTCGGGGCTTAAGGGTTGTCAAAGCAACATTCTGCATCCATTAAGTGTCCTGACACACAATGAAAGCCAGAGGACAAACTGAAACTTCAAGTTCAAAATATCTAAAGAGTTCTGATCTGTTCTTGCACTGATTTTTGACATTTGAACCTCGAGATATTAAGTGTCAGATGATCTCTTCACACACCACAAATTTATACTATCGGCCTCCTTTACATCTGCATGGTCACGTGACCTTAACATATCACTGACCAAATGAAAGTGTGAAACTTTCCTCCATCATGGATCCGTTTTTTTCCTGTATGAGCTGAATTTTCAAGTAAACAGACTTTTAGCAGTAAATCAATAAAAAGAGTAGCCCTTATTAAATTCTCTACAATTCATCTCGTTTCTTTAGATCTGAGAAGCACAAATGACATACTTCCTTTGATGTCTTTAGGCTGGGACCGTTATGAAAGGCAAAGAACAGGAGGATGGACTTTACGCTAAACTCTACCATCTGCAAAGCCTGGGACAAACAATTCCTTGAGTCCACAGTATGTTATACAATAGATTATCAGCAGCGTGAGTTATGGAAGAGCCACTTTGTCTGGATGATACCTGAGCTCGCCTCAGTCTTTAAAACATCTTTTGGAGCCCCACCAATCTCGTGCTCTTCGTGCTTTTTTCCTTTGAAATCCAGCTTGTTTGGGTTCGCGTTCGTCACAAGCAAAGTGGAAGCGGATGCGCGGACGTGTCCTGCGAAGCGGAGAGCCGCGGGGGCACGACAGTGACATCCAATGAAACGGCTGGGGTTGGATGCGGCGCGAGCCTTCAGCTCCGGCTCTGATGTGGATGATGAGGGCATGTGGAACGCTGCAAAGTCTCCATGCGTAAACAAACAGATATGTTAGCAATAATCTGCGGGATTCTACATCAAAACCCTTCGGCTTTCACCACTTTTAGTCCCACTCAGATCTGTGTGTGTGTGTGTGTGTGTGTGTGTGTACAGCTAAGTTTTAGATCCTGGAAGTAAGGACATTTTTGCATTGTGGTCCTCACTTTCAGACAGACCCTCACAGGGCTGTTTGAGGGTTCAAACTTGCCTTAGAGGGTTAGTTTAGGATCAGGTCTAGGTTAGGGTCAGGGTTGAGGTATAGAAGGACAAACGTGTGTGTGTGTGTGTTTGTGTGTTTCTCTGAAATGTGTGAATTCATACATTCAGGCTGCAGTTCATGCGTTTGTGTATACATTCATACGCAACCCTGATCTCATTAATGTGATCACCTGCTGATACTTTCTGACCTAAACTCACCTGAAAACAGCACAAAGACAATATATTTAATGTTTGAGCTCATCAGCTTCGTTGATTTCTGTAAATATCTGCTTATTCTGAATCTGATGCAGCAACACGTTTCAAACAGGAAGCAACTAAAGACTGGGAAAGATGTGGAACGCTCCAAAAACACCTGTTTGGATCATTCCACAGGTAAACAGGTTGATTGCTAACAGGTGAGAGTATCATGATTGAAAGGCTCAGCGGTTCACAGCGAGGATGGAGCGAGGGTCACCACTTTGTGAACACGTGATTGGATAAAGGAGATTAATACGTGGACTCAGGAACACTTCAGGAAACACAGTTTGATTGGAAATGATTGATTCTGTTAATTGCTAGAATCAGGGTTGTATATTCATAAATGTGTACGCCACCATGGGAAAAAAAACTTGTTTGAGTATGTATATTTACAGTTATATGTGTGTGTGTGTGTGTGTGTGTGCACGCGCCGCGCACGTGTGCAGCCATGTGAGTGTGTGATACAGACCAGATTGTGATTTTCTCCAGCAGCGAATTGGCGAGTTTGTTAAAACAGCGTTTTCTATCTCCCGTCCAAGACCACAGTGACCAGCCAAGTGCATTCGACCTCCACACACACACGCACGCACGCACGCACGCACGCACGTACACACACGCTGGGGAGTTGTGTAAGAGAGTGAACAGAAGTGCATCTCTGCTTCCAGATGCAGCAGTGGAAAAAAGAACAGAGGAGAGGAAGACGGAGGAGAGGAAGAGGACGGACAGACATCTCTCCCGGACGCTTGATTTGCTGTTTCTGACATTTCTCCAACGCAGTGAAAGTGATCGAATCATCATGTTTTGTTCAGTGACCCCCCCCAGCTTCAGCGTTTCATTCATTCGGTCTAGGACGCGACAGCCTCGTTTCCATCCAAACACATTTCAAAGTAAAACTTTAATCAGCTCAGAAAATTAGACATTTGTTCAACATGGCGGCGCAGCTTCGGCTCTGACCCGAGGTTCTCGTGTGATCGCGACGCTTGATTCTCCCACCTGAAGAACAAAATGAAGAACGGAAACGGGTACGTTTCTTCTGTTCGGAGAGTGAACATGTGGGCTTCAGACGAACGCATTACGATGAAAATATTTAGACGTTTTCGGACGTTCGGGCGTCCGTGAATTATGTGTCCGCTCTAACATCTGGTGATGTTTCGCACACGGCTCCTCCGTGTTCATTCCTAACACGGACGTTTTGAAGTTTCGGACAAAAGTGGACGAGCTGGAACTGTCGGGTCGTTCAGTCGTCTGGATATCAGGAAGTGTTGCCCTATTCTATGATTTTTATTAAAAAACAGGAAGTTAGGAGGCGCTGATGAATGTAGAGAACAACAACTATTGATGGCCTCTAATTTCCCTGCTTCAGCATCAGATCCTGAGTCTCCTCCAGGGTTTGTGACTCCTTTCCATGCCCCCCCCCCACACATTCTCACTCCTCCTCCCTCCTTTCATCGCCTCGACCATCCTGACCACCTTTTTGGATCAAACTACCTGCGTTGTCCTCTCGCCATCTTTTCCCTCCACCGTCTCCCTTTTTATTCCTCCTCGTTCCTGGCTCCCTTCCTCCCCTCCCTCCTCTCTTTCTCTTTCCCTCCCTCCTTTTCTCTCGCTCTCTTTTGTTTTCGTCCATCTTCGCTGTTGATCCTCTTTTCTCGCTGTTTGTCTTTCGCTCTTCACTGATGCTCTTCCTGTTCTTCCTTCTTCCCCCTCTCCTGTCTATCATCTTATCATCTTCTCTGCCTCTTCTTCTTCTTATCCCCCCCCCCCCCTTCTTTCTCTCTCTCGGACAAAAAACTCAGCTTGATGGATGAAAAAAGTTAAACAAACGAAAGTGAGAGGGAGGAAAAAAAAAAAAAGGAGTTTGACAGCAGTTTGCCTGCCTGCTCACATCCAGTCGTCCTGGCCAGACACCGACGGGTGGCTTTCATACCAACTAATAAACTTGTTTCCATCACACACACACACACACACACACACACACACACACACACAGTGTTGGCATGTTTCAAGTTCGGACTATAAAACTCAAACACACTCACCAAAAACACACACTTTAAGGCGGCTGCGTTGAGGCTCGGCCAACCTTGTTCTTTGGCGAGCGGTGGGCACCCTTCTGTGTGTGTGTGTGTGTGTGTGTGTGTGTGTGTGTGTGTGTGCGATATATCCCCAAGATCAGTTGCTATGTCAACCATGCTCAACAAACAGGCGACGGGCATTATCCTTGTAGTCTTGTGTCTCGTTGTCTGCGCGGCCGCACCGATAAAGTTTGTACAAAAGTTACAAAGGAGAGAGAGAGAGGAGCAAACATCAGCATCTTTGATGTCTCTCTCTCTCTCTCTCTCTCTCTCTCTCAGCTCAAAGTTGTAAAAATAAACCAAACGCTGCCTTTAATCATTTTTATTCGCGCGAGGACGTGAAGAGGCCTCGCTCCAAAAAAAGAAAGACTTCCAACTCTGGAAATAAAAAAATTCACACCTACTCTCACAAAACGTCTGCTGGCGTGAAGAGAGGCTCGCCGCGGGACGCCATGAAGGTTGTGAGTCATCTCGGGGCCTTGGCTCGCGAAAACCTGGTGATTTTCGGATGGAATCGTCCGCGTTTTTGATATATCGACGGATAAATCTGAGGTACCAGCGCCCAGGAGCGGAGGAGGCTGCAGTCTGCTGCGGAGATTTGTTTGCTCTCAGAAGCCTGTTGGAGTACGGTGGCTCCTCCATGCCAAACCCCATGAAGAAAAAGCAAGATTTAAGCACACGCGGTGGGATAAGCCACGCACGTAACTCCTTTTTTCTGAGACATTCTAACTTTGAATTCATTTCCCGAAACAATTAGTCCGCCGGCTCTCCAGGCCTTTTTTCTGGGCTCGAGTTTCACTCTGTTTTGACAGTTGAGGACGGACTCGCCGTGTTTATACATCACCGTGCGAAGCCGTGTCGCGACCGGACGTCTCTTTACCCTCAGAGGGAGCGAACATGGCAGCGGGCTTCCAGCGCGGAGCCGCTTTTTACAATTAAAAGAAACCGCCTTGTTTTGTTTGTCGTCTCCTTTTTAATGCGCACTGACGCTGCCGCGCGGCGTGCGGGCCAATCACAACACAGCGGCGGACAAAGGGCGGGGACTTTACAGTAATCAGCGAAATTCATAGACACAATGGGCCCCGACTGTCAAAACCGAGCGAAACTGGAGTGTGGATGAAAGGCTTGGAGGCTGTGCTGTGTAATTTCCTGTGGGCAACAAACGCTCTTATTCAGGTTTGTGTGTAAATGCTCCAAAATGATTTTTTAGCTCGCGAGCTACAATTTTGCTGCAGATTTTTCTCTTGAAAGAGCTGCTCATTTCGTTTTTCTACCTTTTAATGCAGCTCGTTCTCTGGGAGGTTCATGTGACATGCTGTGGGATGGATGTCCCTCTTTATGTTAAACTGTCGTCCATTCACACGTTTGGCTTGTTATAGACCGCCTCTGAGGATTTTTGTGTATCATCTTGGCTTGTTAGTTATTTTTTGAGTAGTTGTTTACTTTCTTATTATTTTCTTAGCCCATATTTATATTTAACTTCCCTTCGGAGATGCACATTTTCGTGTTTGTCAGACTGGACCATGAGCTGGCTCATATTATGTGGGCGGGGTATTTTTGGACATTTAAAAACAAAACTAAACCCTCTTTGAAACTTCAAAAGCCAGACAACACACTCACCAAGTTCTCAGCGCCATGTTACCATGGTAACCGGGGAGGTCAGGACCCCGGCGTGTGCCATAGTTGAACGACCGCTTAGCCCACGCAGCATGATGGGAGTGTGTGTGTGTGTGTGTGTGTGTGTAGGGATGTTCACACACAGACGCCCTTTATGCTGTTCACAGAATGGAAGCAGTTGTCAGACAGCTGTGTCTATGCACACACACACACACACACACACACACACACACACACAAACCTGGTTCCCATTGCTTTGGGTGGGGATGGAGACTGCCAGTTGGACATCACCCAAGTGAAACACTGAAAGAGGCGTATACTGTGTGTGTGTGTGTGTGTGTGTGTGTGTGGACGTACTACAGGAAAGTGACGGAATAGTTAAACAGTAGCGGAGGCTGATCATCTGAGCTGGACAATACATTTCACACAGATGAACGTGTAGTTCGCAGTCAGAGCGGAAGACGCTTCCAGCAACACGACGGCACGCGAACACACCGTCGACTGCACGCCAGTCTCAGAGGAGCGTTCTCATTTCATCGCTGAGCCGGAAGACGCGTACAACGGTTAGCGCAGAGCGGCGGCGAGCCGAAAAGAAACTGCGAAGTAAAAGGCAGCGATGCGATGGATGAGCCGACAAGAGCTCAGGAAAGCTGAGAGCAGCAAGGCGAAGAGTCTGTCCAATCAGAACGAGCCAGAGGCGGGACATCTGTCCTGCTAACTGAAACTAGCCTGGAGATAAAAGACTGTTTCAGAAGTAAAATCATAGTTAATGTGAGTTTTAATGTGGACGGGTGAAGCTCTGGATTTCATTGTGAGCATTTAAACAACAACGAGACAAAAGCTAAAGCACGGCTGGGTTCGCTGTAGCTGTTTGTCTTAAACATGCACGACGCCGCTCTGGTCCTTTAACGCGTGTTTTCTATAAATCACAATGAGGAACTCCTTTTTCTGTGACGCTGTTTTGTCTCTAATGCATGTCTTTGTGTTCTGGCTTCGTGTTAGACATGAAATGAAAACAATGAGCGAGCACTGTGGCGTTATGGCGTTATCTCCTCCACGCTACAGTATCTCATGTGGTTGTCGTGGTTCACAGTCGGGGTGTATTCATCTTTTAGCATCCACGCCGAGGCAGGAAGACGCAGCTGGGTCCGCGAAAAAGAAGAAAGGGAGGATGAATTGGAAAATAGCAGGGTGAGATCGGGGCTGGAAAAATACACACGAGAAAATGTCTGTTTGACCCGGTTTGACGGACAGATACAGGAAAGTCACGTATCGCACATGACTGACTTTAAAGGGGGGATCCCGTGTATAATGCAGAAAATCAGGCTCTTATATCAAAGAGGTGGATGAAAGGAGGCAGGTTGGATGGATGCTTGGATGCGCTGCATCTCTGCGATGCTCAGCAGCAGCCGGTCGCTGAGACTTACTGACGTCGACGTTGTGGTTGGAGACAGGAGAGGTCGCAGTTTTGTTCACCCTTCCCAACCGCTCCAACCTCTTCCTGAAGACTTTTTGTTGTGGTGCGAAACAAAAACTCCTTCAAATTAAAATGTCAAAATGAATCTGACGACCAGGAGTCATCTTCTCGTGGTACGGAAGCTGGCTTTGTATCCGTTTGTGGTATTTAACGATGATTTCCCTTTTCTTCTGACAACTAAAGCTTCCCTTGGACGTCTCAACTTTAAATCAAACCAAAACCGGCTTCTGCTGCTGACAGCTACTGCGCTTTCTAGCATCTGGGGAAGTCGTGCCATGAATGCACTTTGATTCGAGATGAACTGGAGGAGTATTTGGTTTACACAAAACCGCCCAAACGTTTGGAATCGCCTGCCGCAAAAGCTCGATTCAGTCGGCGCAGTCACGTGGCTGAGGCCACTTGGATGGTTTTTCATGCTATCAGGTTGTAGAAAGTCCTCTTTGCAAGCAGATAATTTTGCATGATGGGCGAGCAAAAACCACGTTTTGCACGTGGAAAACAAAATGCTGCACTAATCTGAGCAGATATAAACAGGAACGGGCTCCTGTTTCAGTGTCACAATAACGACCAGGACGAGCTGGATTTAACCGGCGTGTTGCTTTGCACGACTTTGAGCGCTGAGAGAGAGAGAGAGACAGGTAAACGGCGAGGGCATGACCTGCCCTACTCTGCCTCTGATTGGCAGGTCATGTCTTCATCATCCTTCATCCCTCAGCCATGAATATCCGAAGCAGTCAGAACGGAAAACATTAAAACGTCATCAGGAACAAATGTGGAATTGAGCAGCCGTGGGAAATATCTGCAAGTGAATGAAAATCACAAGACGTTTAAGACCAGGAGCCAGCAGCCTCAAAGTTCCTCCACCCAAATCAAACTCACGGCTTTTTGTGGAGGAACAAGCAGACCTGTACTGGACCCCACTGCGGGAGGTCTGCAGCCTTTGCAGCTCATTTTTAAAAAAGACGACTTAATAAGTGAACCAGAACGAGCTCGTTTTAATCTGCGTGGACTGAACTTTGAGCTCGCTCTCATGAAACGTGAACTTGCGCAACACCGGGAACTGGATCACAAAATATCAGCCGAACGTGCTGTGGAGCAGCAAATCAAAGAGAGACCAGTCGCAGTAATGAGCGAGGGTCAGCTCTTCTGGGCTGGAAAATCAAAATCAAAAAAGGCACTTGGGGGAGGAAACGTTACAACAGCGTCTCCCTCGTCTCCCAACACTGCTGGGACCAAATGGAAGCTTTAATCATTTAATTCTTCTGTTGGGGCCAAAACCATTTCAAATGTAAATAATACATCTGGCGTCTGAATTGAACTGTTTCTGTTAAGGCTGAAGCAAACGTTGAGGGAGGTGTAGCAGGTGAGCCGAGGGGTTTTGAACGGCGAGTCGGAGGTGGAGAGAGATCGTCCAAGGGACAGGCAGACAACCAGAGATGGAGGAAGAGGGCGAAGAGAGAGTGATGAAATGGTGTGCAACCATCGGACCGTCCCAGCAGAGACACTGAGCTGCATGCCAAGGTGTGTGCGTGTGTGTGTGTATGTGTGTGTGTGTGTGAGGATGCTCCAGGCTCACATATGAAACCAATCGTCTCCCAGTGAAGGTTAGATGGACTCCACCACATTTTATTAACATGAAGATAAATGCACCAATTATAAAGCTTCAGAACACACTAACAGGCTGCTACTTGTCTGCGTGTGTGTGTGTGTGTGTGTGTGTGTGTGTGTGTGTGTGTGTGTGTGTGTGTGAATGTGTGTGTGTGTGCCATCCACATCTGCGGATGTTTATCACATCATCGGCGAAGAGGCGGAGAGGGAAGAAATTAAGACGGGCAGAGAGAGAGGAGTTAATGAGGATGATTGTGTTCCTCCAGCCGACCGTGTCTGTCCTGGCAGCGAGGGGAACCGTGCTTGACTCATCCCGAGGAACCGAAAGCCACGAGCAGAGGAGGTGAAACGGGAACACGACGGAGGAAGGAGAAACGGTCGCACCGGGAGGCGGAGACGGAGAATCGAGCTCCGCACGGGCCTGAAACTTAACGCAGCAGTGATATTAATCCACAAACGTCAGATATGATAGAGAAACACTGACAGGAGCATTTTACTGCAACATTACAAAGCATTAAATACGACCATTTACTCACCCAGACAACTTTGGTGGCATTTGGAGTTGTTTTGAAGGAATTAGCCCCAGAGGAGCGGCGCGTATATCCGTATAATGCGAGTACTCGGGGCATCCATGCGCAGCCTCTATATAACACATAATCTGCAGCGAAACTCGTTCATATTCCAATATTTTGTTATGATATGCTGGTGCTATTCCCCTCTGAGCCCGTGGTGGCATGTTATCAACATCCGGCGTCTCTAGGCAACTACCTCTGACGTGGATGATGTCATTATCGAACGCCGCGCGCTGCGAGCAGACATGGCTAACTCTGTGGCGGTCGGCTAGTTTAGCTGTAGTTTGGCACAGCTATGGTTCGTTATTGCGTATTCGTAGCCAACCTCCGCAGAGTTAGCCGTGTTGTGGCTGGCTGCTCGCAGCGCGCGGCGTTCGGAAATGACATCATCCACGCCAATTTCTTCAAAACGACTCCAAATGCCACCAAAGTTGTCTGGGTGAGTAAATGGTCGTATTTAATGCTAGAAATAAAGTCCAGGTTGTAAAAAACTAAAGTTATCCTATAAATACATTTTGAATGCATGACTTTTCCCTGCAGTGGAGTATTTTCAGCGGTTTATTGCGCCCTGAAGGCAGCGGCATGTTTAATTTCTCATATCCAGCTTTGTGCCGATTCAGCCTTTCGGTTAATCCGACAGCTCCTCACTTCGGACTCGTGCCTTCGCCCGGTTTGCCGTTCTCGGCCAACGCGGCGGAAACAACAACTCGAGCAGGATGGATGGATGTGGCCGACGGAGAGCGAGACAGAGACATCCTGCAGCCTTTGCGTCTGTCTGCGTGGGCGAAAAAGAGACGAAAGAAAAAGTTCAAACGCTAAAAACCGACTCAAATGAGTTTTTCTTTCCAGCTTTCAAAACAAGAGCTGTGACGTTTTACTGAGGCGGCAAAGATGGAGGGGAGACACAACTGTGGCTTTGGGGCTTATTGTGCATTGTCTGTAAGTATACAGTACATGTGTTATCTCATACAGACTCTACGCTTTGTAATTACACTGTGACTGTTTTCAAAGAAATCCAAACCAGATTTCTAACAGATATTCTAGAGAATGACACCCCTCACCAACATGTCAAATACGGATTTTAACTCGTGACCCTGCTGGAAGTTTCTGATCCAAACATTTGGTAAAAATGTGGGGAGTCAAATTAAAACAAATACAAAGAGACAAAGAGCCTCATGAAAAGCTGCTGCTCGTCATAAAAGCCAAGCAAATAACGACTAGAAATCCCGATTTGAACCTTTGACCCCTCGGGATCTGAAGATGTGGGAAGAGACGGGGATTAAAACTTGCGCTCATAAACAAGTTTAAATCGGGACTTGAACCTGTGACCCCGTGAGTCTGACCATGTGGAAAACAGTTTATGGGTTTGAATCCCAGCAGCTAAACAGAGGCCCATATGGATCCAGTTGTCCATCAAAGGCCGGAGAGGGAAAAATAAACACTTTTTATATGATTTCTCTCTCAGGAAGACTCCGAGCTAGCGTTGCAGACCCCGAACACTCGCTGTCGTCGTGCGTGTGTGTGTGTGTGTGTGTGTGATTGAATGTGTAAATGTGCACGTGTGTTTCCCGTGCATCGATCCTGACTGATGCGGCCCGTCCGAGCGATGTTTATTTTCTGCTGCAATCACACAGAAAAGCAGAGCAGGGAACAGAGAGCGAGATGAAGGAGCGACGGAGTAAATGAAAACCATGAGACGGGGGGGGGGGGGGGGGGGGGGAGAGACGGACGAAGGGGAGCAGCGAAGGGGGAGGAAGAGGAGCAGGCTATCCTGGTTGTCCAGGTCGAGGTCAGGGAGGACCTGAAGGTTAGGTTTTGCTATGTTGCATGACGTTACACTGAGTACATCACACCCCACACATATGAGGTGAGTGAGAAGCTTACTGTGTATTAAAATGGTTTTAAGTATAGTTTTAAAGTATAATTACTACACCTGAGTCATAAAACACACAGGAAGCTCTGTGCATCTCAACGCTAAATAGTCATTTTCACTCATTTTCTAGCATGCAGGGCTCTACTATGGTGCTGAATCATGTTTTCTGCACTGGAAGCGACCCTGGGGGGCACTTAATCATGTTTTGTCCCCTCGTGATAATTAGTACTGCAGAGAGTCTGTTTGGATCCACTCAGGTATCAGACATAACGACACACAGATCAGAGACCCGCGGCAGCACAGCACAACGTACCAGACACGACTGGACTGAATTTAATCTGGACCCGACCCAGCCAAAGTCAGCTCGGGGTTAAGAGGAACCAGGTGGACCCGCGAAGATCTCCATCAGAGTGAAAAGGGCTGTTAAGAGTTTCGTGATTTTTCGGGTTTAAGGCAGATGTGTATATGTATTTTGGCCTTTCTGGAAAGTGAGTGAACTGTGGAAACGTTACCTGGTGGCGGCTGTGCACTAAATTAAGGTGCGTTGTAGCTTCGACATTTCTTTCGTGTGTCACCTGAGCGTGTGAGAAGCTGAGGATCACCTGTCAGCCTGTGGAGCTTCATGTTTGCAGCTTGAGCCAGTGTGGAAACAGAAAGGACCAGAGCTAAAACATCAGGAATGTTTACTTGTTTCCTTGTTCTGGACAAAACGAACCAAACTACAGGTGGAGTGATGTCATTCCAAAGACCGGCTTTTGCACATTGTGTTATTTATTTTTCCTGTCCGGATTTCTTTTTCAAGAGGGCTCGTATTTACCGAGCTCCAGAGTAAACACCATTAATTACCCGCTGATGTGCTATTCAAAACATGGAAGTGGAAATTTTCATGTGATATTTTTAAAATATCCGAGCCCAACGAAGTACTTTGTTTTCAGCTCGTTCCAATTTAGCATCTTAAACCCGACAATCATTCACTGTTTTTCGCTGCCTTTTCAACACGTGCTCAGGACTTAAAGGATAACTTTCGTTTTTTACAACCTGGACCTTATTTGTAGCATTAAATACGACCATTTACTCACTCAGACAACTTTGGTGGCATTTGGAGTCGTTTTGAAGAAATTAGCCCCAGAGGAGCGGCGCGTATATCCGTATAATGCGAGTACTCGGGGCATCCATGTGCAGCCTCTATATAACGCATAATCTGCAGCGAAACTCGCTCATATTCCAATATTTAGTTATGATATGCTGGTGCTATTCCCCTCTGAGCCCGTGGTGGCATGTTATCACCATCCGGCGTCTCTAGACAACTACCTCTGACGTGGATGATGTCATTACCGAACGCCGCGTGCTGCGAGCAGCCAGCCACAACACGGCTGACTCTGCGGCGGTCGGCTACGAATACGCAATAACGAACCATAGCTGTGCCAAACTACAGCTAAACTAGCCGGCTCAGAGGGGAATAGCACCAGCATATCAGAACAAAATTTTGGAATATGAACGAGTTTCGCTGCAGATTATGCGTTATATAGAGGCTGCGCATGGATGCCCCGAGTACTCGCATTATACGGATATACGCGCCGCTCCTCTGGGGCTAATTTCTTCAAAACGACTCCAAATGCCACCAAAGTTGTCTGGGTGAGTAAATGGTCGTATTTAATGCTACAAATAAGGTCCAGGTTGTAAAAAACGAAAGTTATCCTTTAAGTTACTCAAATCCTGACGATTACGAGTGGTGCTTGAAGGCAACACAAGTTCAATAGCAACCAACTCTAGCATACATGTAATACTTGGTGAAATATGTGAAATACTTCTGCAATACTTCACAGACTGCCGAGTTATTTTTATTGATTGCAGCCCAACAGCAGCGAAATCACACTCGCCTGACGCTTCAGGGACAATGTGGTGGCAGAAATTAGACTTTCAAGTCACCCATAGTGCATGTCAAGAGGGAAAACTAAAGTCTGTCAGCTCATCAGGTGAGTATCGGAGAAGCTGCAGGCCTCTTGCTTGCTGCATGTTAGGAACAGGTGTACGTTGATGCAATAAGCAATAAGAGGTTTTGAGCGGGTAGACAAGAGGTCACAGATGTCAAAAAATACTTGTTGAGTGCCGTGACCCTGCCTGGAGGATTCTTTAAGTATTGTCCTTTATGAAAACTGCCCTATAGCCCCCGGACTCCCCACCAAACCAAACAAGCATCCAGCCATCACAAACACTAAATGCAGGAAATTTAAAAAAGACGAGGGCAAAAGGACAGCAGGGACCGCGTGTGTGTACAAACGCAGGAAATACCAGCTTTCTCCTACAAGCGCTGCTCATGCATAAAACATTTCACGGCCACAACAGTCTTGTGAGCTTCCCTCTGCATGACAACGAGTAAACACACACACACACACACACACAGACACACACACCTCCGATGGAGGCAGCAGGCTCTGTCACGTACAAACAAGCCGCAGAACAAAACCACAACTTCTTAAGGCACCGTCACACAAAAGCAGCAGAAACACAGTGACAGCCGTGTGACAGGGACAAACCTCAAACGCCATCTGAAAAACGGAGGAGAAAAACGAAAACACCCCCCCGCTGTTAGTCATCTGAAAACGTTAAACAATCGTCCGAAGTATTCGAGGAATTAAGCGAATCTGGCATGTGTTAAACTGCGAATGAATCAGGCTTCTCCTCACGGTAGCACGCTTTGTTTCAATGTGATCGCGGCTGAAGCTGACCTTTGACCTGGATGCAGGGAGGAACAGCTTCGCCTCTGGGGATAAGAAACATTACTGTTGCGGCGGAGCTGGATATACATGCGCGGTGACCACAAATAAAGAACACAGAGTTTGCTGTGTGCGACGTGCTGCGATCAAATGCAACAGAGCGTTTAGCATCAACGGGATGTAGCCGATGTTGAAACAAAACGGACAGAAATCCCACGTCTCAAAAACGCGAACCTCGTGTGAACGTCGTGAGGTCGAGCACATGCTGACTCAGCGACGAAAACAGCAGATATGCAGCAAAACGACAGCAGTGACAGCACAAGTGTTCACACTCTTTACTGGAGCAAAAGGTAAATCTGAGGGGTCGTGAGATGATTAACGGGGCAGAAAAGAAGAAAAAAAACATACATTCTGAAAATCAGTTTTTATTACGTCTTCAGATTTTCTCAAATCTTAATTTCTTGAGAAAAATTGGATAATTTTTTTTAAACTGGGGCTTTTTAATACACTTAAACGTGAGGTGATTTTGCACAACAGAAAATTAAAAACATTTCTCACAGCTATGGACTGGATAGACAGAGGTAACAGATCTTGGAAAAAAAAAAAAAACTAGACTAAATGACATGTGAAAAATGTGAGTTTTTGGTTACCAGCATGAAAATAAAAACTCATTTGGAAATAAAAGTCGTTCAGAGTTCTCAGCAGAGACGACGTGGTGTGTTTGGGCCTCAGATTTTTCCTACATGAGCTTTGTCGCACGTCTTTGGCCGGCGCTGTCCTCGCTGCGTTTCCCTCTAATGATAAACAAAAACGCCGTAAAACTAATCCTCGTGAAAAGCAGCGACATCAAAATGGGCCCAAACAAGCACCGCTGTGTTCTGCCCCGGGTTTGGAATTCTACCCACATGTTCCCATTTGATCCCTGTTATTGCAGTCACTGCAGCACAAATCCCAGCGACATTCCCACAACCACATGACGGGGGCCGCCTCAGGGTCAGGGAGACACTGTTAGCCAGCTTGCATGCATGCATTAGTGCACGTGCGTGTTTCCGTGTGCGAGCGCTTGCCCTGGCGGCAGTGCTCCGGATGATTTGGTCGGCAGCGGCGCGCACGCTCGGCCTGGTGGAGGTGAGCCCCGTGGACGAGCAGCAGAGGGCCCACTGGATGAGATGGGCCTCCTGGATGAGCTCCACGCAGGAGCCCATTACACTTCAACTCTGACAACAGTAGATCTAATGCTTTCTGGGTAGCAGATGGGTGTGTTGGACCACACCGGGTGGACTCAAACAGTGTCAAGTCAACTGTCCATTCGAGGTGGACTCGTCTTGATTGGCTCGATTTCAGTAAGGTGCAACAACAACAACAACAACCGGCCAATATCTGAAGAGTGAAAATGTCCTGCGGTGTAAAAAGCAGAAAGCTGAAGGTGAACTTTGAGTCACCGAGCAGAGCTGAAGAGTGATGACCAAAACCGAAGCCAAAACACAAACCCCGGCTCAGGACCAGGCCTTCCCGGACCCTGCTGGGCTGAGTGTGTGAGTGTGTGTGTGTGGACCCAGCCAACCATTTTGCGTAGGCTGCGGTCAAATCCCAGTCCAGCTTATAGTACAGGCTGTGACGCAGATCACTGCCCTGTGTGTGTGTGTGTGTGTGTGTGTGTGTGTGTGTGTGTGTGTGTGTGGAGCTGAATCACAATGCGGTGGTGTTGAGCTTCTCAGTTGAGCTCAATTCGTAGCACAGAGCTTGAATGTGGTGACCTGGGCGGGCACAGCTACATGTTTTTAAGTAACAAATGCCAGTACACGTACATACACACACATGCACGCAGCCACACACACACACACACACACACGCACACACGCACACACACTTGCACAGGGATTTTTTTCATACGAATGAATGGGCCTGCCATTTAAAAACATGAGCAAACTGCGTTCATGCAGACATACACACACTTTGATACGTGGCCGACAGCGTATGGACACGTGACCGTCTCTCGCCTTTGTTTCCTTCGCTTTCTGTCAGTCACACCAGCTTTTAAGAAACAGCTAACGGTACATTTCTGTGGTGAAAGATGAATTAATTTCACTGCAAACGCACACAAGCAAGCAGCCTTGCTGACCTCTGCAACTGTGTGCGAGAGGTTCCTCTCCATTATCAGCAACTGAAAGTTTAAACACGTTTCTGCGGCTAACAAATTGCCAGTGTGTTCCCGGCTGCCTAGCATGCTAGCGGTTAGCTTACCGGCTACAGCAGTTCACAAACTTGCTGCGTTAGTATTCACTACACCACCCCTTACCATGCCAGCAGCCCGCCCGCGGGCGATAAGAGAGTTTATTCCTCTTTTCCTCTATTGACACAAACGCTATGTTTCCGTTCGTACTCACACTACACAGAAAGCTAAGTGAGAAAACTAAGATTCACATGAATCAATTGATGCAAATCAATCAACTATACACTACAACAGCAGACACACAACCTCTTTTAAAATGGACAACACTGAGGCAACTCACCGATTACGTCTCAGTGATCCACAGACGGACTCCAACGTGAACACAAAACCGGTCTGAAGCATCCTCAAAGGTCCAGACGATCCACTGCAGTAAAATATTTCATCCAAAACATGATAATAATCCACAGAAAAATGTTTTCTCCTTTCAAATTAACAGCCGATATGGTCTTCTTATGTGAAATGCATGTACAGGTGTGCTGTTCAGGTGACTGGCTGGAGTCTCAGCTTTCAAATGCAACCTAACCTGACCACTACCTGTCTGCCAGGTGAAGCCTAGCAAAGCAGAGAAGCCAATAACAGTCTGAGTTCAGCCAAAAAGTACTGGTTCTCCTCTTCAATGTGAAGATTGAGCCAATCACAGCCAACTTGCAGATGACAGGCGTTTTGAATAGCCAATGGGATTGCAAGCACGCTGGTATGCCACTTCACTGACTTATTTACAGCTCCGGACATCTCAAATCAAGGACTTCAGTGCAAATAGAGATAGTTTGCAGTGATAAATGTAGTAAATGGCCTCAATTTAAAGATATATAACCAAAATAAAGGTTTAAATACTTTAAATCTGACAATAAATGGCACAAATTTTGATTTAATGAATATGGATATAGACATTCATTTAGATAAATATAATAAAAAGGCTTTTTTGTATTGCCTAGATATACCATCAGAGAAAACATGTGATATATCTGGGCTAAACAATACTTTCTGTAGTATTGTTATCAGTTTTATTGAACTTGTACCAGGGTAAGGCTTCATGCTGTGGTCCCATTGTGTTTTCCAGCTAATAAGTCCCACATATAGTCATCTGCAGGCATGTATTTGCAAAAAAAAAAAAAAGAAAAATCTAGGAGAAAAAATAAACTTCTTCTTCAGTGTGTTCAAACTTCTATTACTCAATACCAGCAGCACTCGATTGTGAGTGCTGCAAAACCATGCGTGTACTCCAAATGGTTCAAGAACAGTTTGTTCACTTCAGGTACGCCTTCGCTCAGAGTTTTAGGCAAATTTTCACTGAAACGTTAACAAAATATCTCACGCATGGATGAATTTTGCTAAAACACTTTCTTACCATGGCCTGAGGAATCTGCATCTGTAAAACACTGAAATGTCCCAGTTTCCAACATTCACGTCCACCATTCAAATCATAATTGTACTTGTTCTCAGCGCTCACATATACGTTCATCGTGTTCTGACGCACTCAGTATTACCTAACCCAATTAACAATGCACCGCATGCACGACTTCAGCTCTGATTCGCCTGTTTTTGCAGCTCTTTCCGACAGAACCTGTCAGCATGCTAACAGCTAACTGTCGTTCTGAAAAGAAACGTTGCAGGCGCCGCAAAAATCATCCTCCACCCTGATGAGAACGCCTATGGTGCATGCATGCGTGCATCCATTTGAGGGTCCTGGTTTGGGCCTTTTATTCAGTCTTATTCCACTGTTTTTTAACCCTCCTCTAACAGAGTACAGCTGCGCCACATAAGAGGTTTGCAGATAGTCGAGACAATGCTCGCCATCCACAGTAGCGCACTAGCTCTCTGAATGGTCGCCACACCACCGAGCTTCTAAAAGCACTTCACATGTGGATGAACTTCACTTTCTGCTGATTCTGGGCCTTTGCTCCGTGTCTTCACGACGTTTCCCCTCCCATCTCGCGCTCTCTCGCTCTGCCTCTCTGGCAGCTGCAGGAAAAAGTCATCATGCTCCATTACATTGACACGACGGGACCAACCGCTCTGCAGACACACACACGTCTTCCAAGAATATTACAAAACACAAAGGCTTTTATAAGAGGAATACAGCACTCTTTGTGAACTCCCTCAGTCTGTCTTTCTTGTGCACGTCACTAATACACACTCATTTACAACTTGCTTCTCTCTCAACACACACATTTGCCCGATTGGTTCACACATGTTGCTGTAATAATTTGGGGGCGAATAAAGGCTTTTTATTGAGGTTTAATGATGTGTTCACTCTCTAATAGTGACACAGAACAGAGAGCTGGCACAGGCATCGGCCTTCGGCTCGGTGACTCACGCCGACACACACACTCGTGCTACAGTAAGCCGCCGACCCTCGCCTGACAGTCTGTCGATATACGAGTGGGAAAAGTCACGTCTCCCACACTGTTAACATGGACTTCACATCCTCTTTTCTTACTTTCACACCCTCTTCGCGTGTTTGTAAAAAGAACATGCATGTAAAAGGCTCTCGGGGCATATTAAACAGGAATGGGAGCCCGAGGAGCCGGCTACGGGTACTGTGACAAACTAATTAGCCTGTAACACGGAAAACCAGTCCTACAGTCGGAGCAGAGGACACCAATAAGGTTCTTTGCAGCAGAAATGACATCTGGCGCCATCGTGGAGGGTCAGTGGAACAACTGGCTGTCAGTAGATAATAGTTAAATCTAGGGCTGCAACTAACAATTAACATCAAGTAATGTTTAGTCTTTAAAAAATAATCAGAAAAACAAAAGATCCTGAGTATCTGGACACCAAGGCGATACCTTTGAATGTCTTATTGTTTGAGCAACAGTCCAAAACCCAAAGATCATTAGTTTCTGTTAATAAAATCGAAGCGAAGGAAGAACTGACTCCCCAGCTGGAACCCATCAGTACTGAGTTAATCAGTGTTGTATCAAATCTACTGCTGATTTTCAGTTAAAGACCCAATAATCAATATTTTCCTATTAAGCCTGAACAAACAGACCAAATGTAATGATAAAACCCAACATAAAGTTTCACCAACTCTGCAGTTCTAACAAGTTTTTAAGCCTCTTTTAGATCATAGTTTTGGTTTTGGTTTCAGTGAACAAGCTCTGATTAACTGTTCGCTACGTGCCCAGAAACACACGGCTAACCCATAAAGCTAGCAGCTAGCGTAGGTCATTTTTGGGATGACTGGCACCATGGTAACATGATCAAGGTCAGTGTTCATCAGGTGGATTTTTAGGGTGATTTAAAGGGTGAGACACATGAAAATCAGTTCGACACGCCAATGTGGTCAAAGAATTTGTGGAAAGTAAAGGAGAGAGATGTGTTGAACTCTGGTTTAGCTATGGTTGCTTATTCAAAGTTCAAACAGATTTTCCAAAGAGTGATTAAATATACTCATTTGTGAATAACCATGTATTTTCTCTCTCTCTTCTATTTAAGGAAGGAATGTTTTGGTGAATCTTTAATGGCTGACCAGCACTAATGTGCCTGTCTTGTTAAGTAAGTCGACCATCTTGGGGGTTAAGGAGCCTCTGCGTTGTTTACCTTAAGGTGCCTGGGAAAAGACCCGGGGTTCAGGAGCAGTTCATAAGGCCCTCGTAAGATGCTGCTAAGGGGCCCGTAAGGTATTTATAACATGCTACCATAGAGCCCCCCACTGCTAAAACAAATCATTAGCATCCTGCAAAAATCTTATATGACTCTGAAGAGGCAATTTTTGAGGAAATGAGAAAACCTGGCTTATTTTCTCATCGATGCCGCTGCATTTTTGACATTTCAGAAGGTTCATCAAAGGTCAGGCCAGCATGCTTTTCTTTCAAGTTTTGTGCCTCTGTGCCTTTAATTAATCTCTCTTTCTTTCTCAAGGCTGCTGAAGTGCCTTAAATATTCATGTACTATTAAATCGTAGATTGGCTTGAGAGTGGGGCTAATCGTCAACAAATTAGTTTAATGGTATTGGCAACAATGGCGTATTTTCTTGCATTATTTGCTTCTTATTACATTACAGGCTTCATTGCATTTTATTTTATTACATTATTGGCTTTTGCTATGGGAAATGATTAAGTTAAAGGCCTCCAAAGGGTAAAACGGAGGGTAGTGTCTTATTGACTGACCACTGCAGAGACTGAACCCATGACCTTGCAGCTACAGCACGGCTTCCAAACCGCAAGGCCGCTCCCCCATGTGTAGCAGTGCGATCGGGGAGGTTTTGGTGTCAGTTTGGGTGACAGGAGGGCCTTTGTGCGGCCTGCCTGGGAAATTGTCGTTTAAATAGCGCTCGGGGGCTCGTAAGAGCGTCCTTGATGGGCTCGTAGGGAGTTCACGGCGTGGTGGAGAGGGTTGGTAATGTAGTGATGAGGGTTCATAAGGCTGGTGTTACAGGCACAGGAAGGTCAAGAACTCTGCACGAAGCTAATGGTGGGCTCAAACTTGTAGCCTCTTTCTGACCTGACGGCGAAGAGTTAGAAAAAGTCGTCCTCCCACTTCATTTGTTTTCCCTCCTTGATTCGCTCCACCTCAATTCATTTATGTCAAACAGCTACCGCCTGTTTGGTGTATTTTGGCCAGACTGGCCAAACCATGAACGCACAATGCCTTTAACCTCATTATTTTCTAACTGATTCATTCACCCAATTCCTTCAACACTTATTTCATCTTGTCGTCTGTTGTTCCCAGCCCCTCTGCTCTCCTCTCTTCCCCTCACCGCCCTCTCCTCTCGATGAGAAGCTCAGGGTCAATGTGTTTAACACACCCTCAAACACACCAAGACCCCAACACGCTCGTTAAAATCCTCCCATAGCCGTGCATCCTTTTACCAAACACTCCTTCCCCTTCTCTCTCTAACTTTGCTTCTTTCCTGCCCTTCTCCCTCTTTTGCCCTCCTTGCTTCTCCCTCCATATCTTCGTATTTTCTTTCTCATCGCTCGTCTTCAGTCGCGTTCGCCCTCCTTCGCCGCCCTTTTCACCCCACCCATCCCGGAGGTGAAGAGTGCACAGGAAAAATGCCCCTGACCTTCTTTTTGTTTTGCACTTTCCTTTTCTCATTTCCTTCCACATACTTTCCTCCCATTACGGCCCGCTTCGCAATTTCTCTTCGTTCCCTTTTCTCCACCTAAAAGCCCAGGGGTGAAGAGTGCAGAGCAGAGCGTTTCTGCTGGGGGAGTCACGGTCATTACCGAGCTGTGGACGATCACCAGGGGGAAGGAGGGACGGTGGGGAACAAAGAGCTGGGGAGGAACACTGGGTGCTTCAGCTTTAAACTGTACGTTCATTCAACTGTCAACCAAACCTCTGAGTGTTTGCGAGCGTCGGAAAAAGTGCACATTTCATCCACCTGGTTAAACCGAAGGAGCTGTCGCGAATCAGCTGGTGCAGAGATGATCTGATTGGTTAAATTAAATCTGAGTAGGTAGAGCCAAAGAACTGCCATTTTTCAGAGTTCATGAGAGTTGCAGGCTTGTTTGAACTTAGGAAGGTTAGGAAGGCTAGCTAGTCCAGCGACAGGATCCGCAGCTTTTAGGCTTGCAGCACTTTGGAAGCAGAAACATCAAGAGTTAGGGATCAGAGTTGGCAGCCCGTCCTCCACTTTGGTCCAGACATCTAGAATACTGCTTGGATTGTTCCTGACTTTGGTGGTCCCCTGACCTTCTCTCAGCTGTTTTTGGATGGGTCATCGTGGATTTTAGTCCACACATTCATGCCGCCCTCAGCATGAATTACAAGAACTTTGGTGAACTCTTCTTTTCATCCATCATCCACCGAAGGTTTCGTATTTGTTCAACACCAATGAAAGTGATCACATCCCCAGCTTCAGAGAACTAAGTAATTAGCAAATGCTAGCATGCTAACAAGCTAAACTAAGATTGTGAACCTGGCTATACCTTCTAGCACTTCCAGCAGGCCACTGGTTTCAATCATCCAGTGAAGCATCTCAATTATTTCTGAATGAATCCTCGTGACTTCTGTGATCTCCTCACTTTTCTTCTAGCGCCACCTGCAGGGTGACATCTGATGGACATAGCACCACAGAGACATTAACGGGCTTTGTGAGCTTCGGTGACCTTTCAGCAGCATCGGGTCAGTTTGTTCAATGCTTTCATACCAGCGACAGTTTGCTTTTCTTTGAAATAACATTACAGCCTGTCTGCTCTCTTTCAAAAGAGGTAAAACTCTCAAGTATTTCACAACGAAAAAGCAAACAGTTGAGAAAAGCCAGAGAAAACAAGTTAAATTTAGTGCAGCAGTAATGCTCTTTTTCTTTCCCGTCTTGAGAATCATTTCACGATTTACATTGTGACATGTTGGCGAGTCCCGGCCCCTAACACGGATAATAAACACCCCCCATCCCTTTCCAGTCGCTACCTGATGTTCTTTAGTGCAACCTTTGAGGTGTAAATCAGGACGAATCCTGAAATTATATCTGGCTCCGGCTCAGTTCTGCGTGAAATGTTTGAAGATGGAAACTTCGTTCCCTCAAAGAAGCCATTTGTTTTGGGCACAAATCAAGTTTTTATTGTTGGTCTGCAGCAGTTCATAGTGGCTATACTTAATGCTGTCATCGGAGGACAGAACACAAAGAATTGGCAATATTCTCCAGAGGAACCAATGGCTGTAAATCCAAATCTGCATGGTGGGCCTCAGGAAATACATTATTTACCATATAGACGATATTCAAAAGCCTAAATCTTCCAGACCTCTGGTTTGATAGCTTGGTTTTCATCTTCTTCCATCCCTTTATTCTTTCTGAGTTCCCTTCCTCTTTCTCTCTTACTATTTCTACTCTTCGTCACTGATGGCTTCAGCAGGCCTCGTGAAACATCTCCACACACACACACACACACAGAGAGAGAGAGAGAGAGAGAGACTCTGAGGGGTGATCACGGTTCAGAGGCCAAACAAATGTTCTGTCAGATTTACTGGCTGAGCGAGGTTGGTGGCGCTCCCACACACATACACACACACACACACACACGCATTGACACGCTCACCTACGTATGGACACACACGCATGCATGGACACACACACACATGCATGGACACACACAAACACACACACGCGCATACACACACACACCCACGTATGGACACACGCATGCATGGACACACACATATGGACACACACACGCACATGCATGGACACACACACACGCATGGACACGCACACACACATGGACACACACACTGATGCACGCATGGACACACATTTATGGTCACACACACACACGCATGGACACACACATGCACACATATGGACACACGCGCATGGACACACAGGTGCACACACCCACACGGACACACACATGCACACACACACACAAGCATGGTCATGCACACACACACAAGCATGGACACACAGGCATGGACACACGCACATGCACACACACACAAGCATGGTCACACACGCACACACACACAAGCATGGACAAGACACACACACAAACACACACACACAAGCATGGTCACACACACAGTAATCGTTGACAAATTTAGACAAACACATTATGTCATGTCATACACCCACACACGCTTCCTTCACCTGATGACCTCACCACTACATGACCTTCTTTGACCTTCACCCCACCTTTAACTCTTTAACCATCACCTTAACTTTCACCACCGCATGGCCGACCTTTACCCTGAACCTGACCTGAACTCCACCCCTGACCACTCACAGCCCGTCTGACCGACCACGGCACAAAGCACCGTTCCTGGTTGAAAACATACTGGGTGTGAAGAGCGGCACCGTTCAGTATTCATGGATCAAAATGACCCCCCTGTCTTTTGGTGTAAAATGCTAAAATATTCTGAGTCATACCTGGATTTTATTGCATCAAACCAGACCCTTGCAACTCGCAGGGAGTCCTGGCAGGACTTTCTGACTTTCTACATCTGAGCATTTGTTTGACATGTGAGAACTTAATTTCGTTTGTAACAAGATTGTTCGCAGGTGGCAAAGTCGTTTTTGGGGACGGGGGAAATATAACTCTCACAAAAGAAAAAAAAAGTGCTTTGAATAAGGTGCTTTGGAACGTTTCTCTTTGACAGAGGATGTCAGGTGAAGGCTTCATTTGAACAGCTTGAATAATATCACAGGTTTTTGGAGACTTGTCTTTGTCTGACTGGGAGCTTTCTGTCATCTAGGATGCGACAAGATGACAGAATTAATCGAGCTACATCAACTCTGGTGCATGATGGGATTTTATCTCCGTAGCTCACCTCACATCGTGTTTTCTCTTGTCTTATTAGGTGAACGTGTCTCTTGATCCACGTGCATCCTGTGGTGGTGTTAAAGTGGAGGGTAACTTGCACAAAGGGAGTCGGACTGGGATCGTTCTGGTCCGGTTTCACCTTGACGCCTCTGATCTCATTTGGGTTTTCTGTTGAAAGAAGAAGACAGAAACAGCTTCAGTGACATTAAGGCTGATTTGTTAGTTTTTTTACATGCAACTTTGATTGTGCATGAAAACAGGTGGATGTAAACATATTTAAAGTTGGTTTGTATTTGTACAGACACATGCACACACAGTTTATTCACCAATCATCATAAATGGTTGTTTAACTTGTTTAATGTGCATGAATGAAGCATGCATTTGCCACCAAGAGAGAAAAAAATATGCGTGTGTGTGTGTGTGTGTGTGAGGACATGCATGCCATGAGTGTGTTGCGTGGATGTAAGAAATGTGGTGGGGGCAATAAGGGAATATTTATGCACAGGTGGATGCAGAGTTTGTGTGTATGTGTGTGGACGTAATGTGACCCTCGTACCTCAGCTGGTATTGTTTAGCACGAGAGGGTGCAGTCAGACCCTGCGACTGATCTTTCAACACCTTTACGACACACATGCGCACGCACACACACACACACACACACACACACACACACACACACAGAGTCACAAATGAGCTCTTAGACAAGACATTCCTGTGACATGTACATGCGAAGGGCACAGGGTCACATTCAGGACTAGCTGAACGTGTGTGTGTGTGAGTGTGCGTGTGTGTGTGTGTGCCGTTCTTCTTTAAAGCTTATCCCATGCATTGACCTTTCACACCATGGCAATTCATCCAATCAGAGGACGTTTCCCATAAACTAATTCTGGGAAGTATTTATTGTTTTGTTCTGCTTTCCTGTTCCATGTGCACTTTCTAAATGTCTGTTGTGTAAGAAAATAGAAAAATGGAAGCGTGTAATCCATTTCTGCAGGCCTGAAGTGGAATTCAGCTTAACAACAAACATATCTGAGAGAGGAGCAGTTCATATTTTTATGGTTTTGTTATTCACTCTGCACTTCTGGTTAGATGCTGAAATGCATTTTGTTCACTCTATGCTAACTGATACAAGACAGTAAGCGAGGACATCCAGGTCATGGAAGCGCTTGTATTTGCTGTTCTGAACACTCTGGTTGCTCTTACCTGCTACTCAGGAAGTGGCGTGTTTTACATCTTCTGTTTAGTCAGAATAAAGAGTCAGATCTTGGACAGTTAGCATGAACAGAGACGGCCGCCATGAAGGAAAAGGCAAAGAAACCTCCGAAGGGGACGAAGTCACGGCATGCTGTTTGATTGACAGGCGATTTCTGGGACGCGCACCAAGAATGACCAGCTGTGGATAAATTCAGGTTGTTTGACAAAGCTTTAATTACATGTAGTGCAGTTCGTGAGGAGATAAGTGGGAAAAGTCAAATCAGTCATCCAGTGGTCGTTATAAAGTCGTACTGGCTCACATCTCACGCTGCTGCACGCTGTTGAAGAAGATGTTTTTTCTCTAACCAGCTGCTGAAGGTTCACACTCTCTCTCCTTGCACAAGAGTAACCTCGCTCTCCCTCCCTCTCTCTCTCTCTCTCTCTCTGTCACACATATGACCCTGCAGCTTCAGGGGGGCGAGGCGAAGAGAGAGGGAACTCTTTTCCATGGACGTCAGAGAGCAAACACAGTACCCACAATCACACACATGTACGAGCACACACTCAGAACAGGGAGCGAGGAGGGGGGGGGGGGCATGTTTGTGGTTAGCGCTGAGGAATTACCATGGGCTTATTCCGTCATTTGCCAAAGCTCGGGGGGTAAGGAGAAATAATTCCACCAAAACACCAAAAACCACAATAAAGCATTTCTGCTGAGAGAGTGAGAGAGGAAGAATGGAATGGAAAAGGGGGGCGGGGGAGGCGGCGGGGGGCTGAAATCGACACAAGCAGCTTCTGAGTCTGACGGACGGATGAATGCAGGGTGACAGGATGCGAGCAGCGATAGCTTAGAAGGTGACTACACGACCTCCAGTGGCTGATCCAGGGAAACATTCACCAACAGAGTCAGAAATCAGCTTCATAAAAACAATCTTTTGGTGGGATTTGTGGCTATTTTTACTTTGACTTTTTCTTTCTCACATAAAGGAGCGCTTTGATTTTATGTTAAAAAGTCAATGTGGTCTCAGAGAGCCTGCTGTGGCTCTGGAGGAGTTTCAGTCTCGGAAACCCTGGAGTTTGAAGAAGAGGCCATTCGACCTGCAGAGTAGGATCATTTTTGGAGCTCGGGCTGCAGGAAAAACCATCGGCCAAATTGGGCAACACCCAATGGCGACATGTTTATGCACATCCACTGTCGTATTCACCAGCATCAACATCCTCCGATCAACACATCCCAGCGACTGTACCTTGATTAAAAGTCAGGATATCTCGGCCTCTGCTGCCCCAATTTCTACCATTCTTTTATCCATCTGCCTCTCACAAGTCCATTTTTTCCATTTATTAGAGAAGAAGCTGTAATCAAGTGGAGGAGTTCAAGTATCTTGGGGTCTTGTTCACAAGTGATGGAAGGATGGAGGGTGAGATTGACAGGCGGATCGGTGCAGCAGTAATGCGGTCATTTCTCTCGATTTACCAGTCAATCTGCGTTCCTACCCTCACCTATGGTCATGAACTTTAGGTCATGACCGAAAGAACGAGATCTCGGATCGAAGTGGCTGAAATGAATCCTCCGCAGGGTGGCGGAGCGCTCCCTTAGAGCTCTGTCACTCAGGAGGAGCTTGAGTAGAGCCGCTGCTCCTCCACGTCAAGAGGAGCCAGCTGAGGTGGCCTGGGCATCTTTATCGGATGCTTCCTGGACGCCTTCCTGGGAGGGTGTTCCGGGCATGCCACACCGGAAAGACCCAGGACACGCTGGAGGGACTATGTCGCACGGCTAGACTGGGAACGCCTCGGGGTCCCCCCAGGAAGTGCTGGAGGAGGTGTCTGGGGAGAGGGAAGTCTGGGCATCCCTGCTTAGACTGCTGTCCCCGCGACTCGGCCCCAGATAAGCGGAAGAAGATGATATGGTATGAAAACTGTAATGACAAGACCATAAATGTTCCCTGACACAACGTGAATTGGAAACCTTTCGGTTCATTGTCAGTTCTTTCAGCCACTGAAGGGTTACCAGAGCACCTCAAATCCTCCAGCAGAAGTCTAATCATAGAGGGCAATGGAGCAATGACCTTCTTTGCACAAGCTCATCATGTCCCGTGAAATGTAATGTAAAAGTGCACCACTTAGCCAGAAACTAGTGAAAATGAGAAAGTGGCAACATCAGGAGAGTAAGTTTGAACAGTGGAGGCCGACGCCCCGTGGCCGGTTCTCCGGTTCTCGGCTCCTCCGATGCTACTCACTCTCTGCAGTGCTGTTAACAATGTTAGCCGGCTGTTAGCGATGTTAGCTGACCAGCAGCCAGAGGAAGGACCCCGATGCCCAGCCTTCATGATATATCTGCACAGGAGCTTCAGCAGGAGCTTTCTTTTTTTTTTTTTTTTTTTTGCTTTTGCCTGCACTGCTATCAGCCAGTAGGTTTAAACAGTTTAACACTGCAAAAACATACAGACTTGACCTGATCACAAATAATGATGTGGAAGAAAGATTCGGATTAGAGGAGCGAATTGGATTTCCCTGCAGTAGATCTGCTTTAATAGGACATTTGTACTCTTGATACGTCTTCCACAAACATATTTCATTAAGATTCATGTTGGCCTTATACAAGCATGGAAACTGATTCATCTGTGGGTTCTGCACACTCGCTGAGCTGAGACACCATAAAATAACAGTTTGACACCAGGCGAAAGTTCAAGTCGCTGAAAGACATTTCTGTAGAAGATCAACTGGTCTGACAGGGAAGGTAATCACTCTGCCGGGTCTGTGTGATGCCACTGTGAGCTGAGATCATAGAACAAATGGCTTTTCTGTCAGGACAGGATCTGTGAGAAGACGTTAAAACGAAGTTGCAGAGAGATGGATGACACCACGATGAAAGACTGAATGGAAAGAAAAGACAAGAGAGAGTCACAAATGGGTAAATGAAGAGAAAGTGCGTGTGTCCAACTTTCCCTCATACCCAACACAGAAAAAGACAACAGTTAGCATCATGCTACTGCTTCCATTTGGAAGCTGTAGGGTTTCTTACATTTTCTAATCTTTACATCCTTTTCTTGTCCGTTTTCTATCTCACCTCCTCATTGTTGCCGGTACGTCATCCTCAAGGTGTTCTATCACCTGACGGTCATGTGCTGGTTTCACCCATCATAATAATCTGTCCCCCGTCCACAAAAAGGTGAGGAGAGGGATATGAGAGAGGGATGAGAGAGAGAAAAGAATGATTGACGCTCTGATTAAAAGGTGGAGGATGGCGATGATAATGACGCATCTGTCCACTGCACCTGACCGCCTTTAAATATCTGTAACAGCCTTCATCCCTCGAGGAATCTGACACGTCTTTCAGCATGTTCCTATTTAGACACCTGGGGAAGACAAAAAGAGGCGGACCACCTGCAGGAAGATATTCAAGGACGGACTGGTGAAGGAAAACAGAGTGCTGAAAGATGGACCGACAGCGAAGTGTCCCCGGGACAAAAAAGTGATCCTGATGGTGCAGCTCAGGATAAAGTTCAGTCTAAAGCAGTTAAATAAATAAATAAATGAATAAATCCAAATTGATGAAGTACCTGCCATGCAGGATGATAATGTTACAGCTTTGGCTCTTTCCTGGAACCTTTTCTATCCTGATCTGGAACCAGCAGTGTGAAGTTAGCATTGATACTGCTGATGGCCCACAGCCATATTAGCAGCTCTGTGAAGGTGCGCTGTGTGAGCTATATGTCAACATTAGCATGCTAACATGCATGCGATTACAATGTTAAACAAGCTGATAATGTTTACCATATTCAATGTGTTCAAAGTTCAGCCTGTTTGCGTGTAAAAGTTTAAGCTAACTAGCACGTCACACGAGGTGCAGCTGGGGCTGATGGGAATGTAGTTCAGTTTTGCATTCGTGCTTTAGACCTGAAGATGGGGAAGAGGACTCCTAAAGTTATTACAAACCATCCTCTGGGGAGACATTTCACTCAGAGGAAAACCTGAACCTCATCATGGCACTAGAGGATCTCCAGAGTCAACAGGAGACAAAGATTTCATGACAGTCCATCCAATAGTTGCTGAGATATTTCAGTCTGGACCAAAGTGGTGGACTAACCAACCGGCAGACTGACATCACTGTCTCTGGAGACACAGCAAACATTTTTAGCGGTGTTACCAAGCCTTCAAGTTTCCTTTCTTTAAACATTGTTGGTGATGTTGACTTTAATTGTTATCGAGTCGCACGCAAAAAGCAAATCTAAAAACAAAGCCACTGCTTTTTTTTATTGGTTTCATTTTGCAAATTTTTGCTGTTATTCCAGACTGTCCTCTATCCAAAAAGGCTGCAGGGGTTGTTCTTGCAAACAGCTTATTACAAACCATCTTTACATTTATTGTTAGGTGGTGACCTCTGGTGGCCATAGTTATTACGACATGTCTTGTATGAAACCAAAAGCGCACTTATTTTAACTTATGTCACGTTAATAATTTATATCAGGTATGTTATGTTAACTAACCTATGCATTTAAGCATATTTATTTGAACCCAAACACTGACCTTTTCCTAAAGCTAACCAAGCAGATCTGGTGCCTAGACCTAATCAAACTACACCTGTTTCACAACATCATAGTTCCTGGAAGTAACTCCAGTTCTATGAGTGTGTGTCAAAGGACCCATTCTGCTGTTTAGGTATGAGGACATATTGGTGATATCTTTAATAAAAGCTGGTGGTTCCGTTAACTTTCCCTAAAACCCTTATTTTAGAATTGCGACTGCGCATCATGATTTCCATTAATAACTATGACGGCGAGCCGAGGTAATCCCGGGTAAGTCTCCATTTATCAGCCCTCCAGGCTGAGTTCACTGCCAGTAATTGCACATGTGGCATCAGGTCTCATCCTTAGGGTGAAAAATTGAGACAACGAAAAGAAAATGGGAGAGATTTACTGTAAAGCTGAGGTCAGTCAGTTTTTATAACTTTCAAATAAATACACACATACACACACACACACGCATTATCACGCCAGACAGATATGACATCATTGTGGTCTGTGATTCAATCGTCATCGGCGGCAACCGCGAGCCGGGCGCATGACCGCAACCTCGTATATCAAGACCCCTGCAGTGTGTGTGTGTGTGTGTGTGTGTGTGTGTGTGTGCGTGCACGTGTGCAGAGGCTGGTGTGTGTGTGTTTGCTAATGATGAACTGGAAGAAGGGGATCTGTCTGTTTGGAAAAGCTGACAGCTCCGTCCATTTATCTGTCCACGCACTCGTCTGACGGAGCTCAGCTCATGACTTGGTCTCTTTCTTTCAGGATTTATTTATTTATTTATTGAAAACTTTTTAATTGAAAGTCTGTCTTTTCTTTGTTTAGTAGGATTTAAAGGCACCACTAAAATTTTAACGTGACCTTTGCTTCAGACAGTGTTCAGCATCAGTTGTGGGTATGTGTGTCTACTGCTGTTGCCCATTTGCTATTGTAAGTTTGAGTTTCTTTGCATGTGTAGATTTGTCTGACTATTCATTTTCATTCACATATAAATTTCTTACCTTTGCTATTCTATTCTATACTATATTTGTACTTTATTCTGTACTTGTTGCTGCTGTTCCACCTGAACTTCCTCTGAACTACCCTAAACTAAAGACTAAAGACAGAATTTATAAGATTAGTTACCTCTAAGTTGCACAACACTGGAGGAAACTGCAGGGTCGCTCTTTAAAGCATGAAGTCACACATTGATTCAATCAATTTTGACCCCATAATGTCTTTGATTCAGGGCTGCATGAAGTCTGCAGCACCCCCTGCTGGAAGAGGGTCAAGCTGCAGACATGCACGGGAAAATAATGATTTATTTTCATTTTTTAAACAGATGTAAAAACAAGTAATTCTCCTCTCGTTACTTATCTGAGAAATGAGCTGTTGGGTTCGCTGATGTTCCTGACTGCTGTGTGTAATAATATATTCATATTATAATTACAATTACACTACACACTGCAGCTCGCCCAGTTTAAGGCCTCCTCTGATGGCTTTGATTTGATTGTATTTATAATATATTTGGGGGTGTTTTCACTCTTATATTGATTAATTACATTGCACAAAGATATTTATAACGAACAGCTAAAAACATGCAAATTTTGTTTTGATGTAAAACAAGGTTTTCTTAGTACTTTAGTTGTTCTTCAGTGCATCTGAACGAGCCCTCGTCTGTGTCCATGCTACAGATTGTTATTTGTATGATGTCACCATGTCCTGATGGCCCATGTGACCTTTGATGAGCTGTAAATTACACCAACGAGCTCCCCTGCTCCTCCTGTGTCTCTTGGCCTCAAGACCAGTGCGATCAATCCATCTCATAAATATCAAATACTGAATAATAAAAGCAGACTCTCAGACTGCGACCCCGACCCTCCACTTAGGCTCTCCATCGTTCCTGCTTGATGAATCCGGTTTCTCCGGGTCATTACTGCCCTGCGGCGCCTGACGTGACACATGCTCTCTTTGACTCTTGGCGCATGGCGTCATCAGATATAAACTGAGAGAGATCTTAAAACACATTTTAGGAGACAGGCTTTTACTTGTTTATGGGGTGTCGTTTCTAATAATGCAATAAAAATATTCAGCTCCCGGAATTAATTCACATATCGGCATAGTCATAAAAGTCAGTCGTATTTATAGCTCATTAAGGCTTAATGACTGCGATGATGTGGTCGGCTCTTAAGACTTTAATGGTTCCTAAAGTGGCAGGTGTGTTCAAACTGACCAGGGTTCACAGCTGGAAATGGAGCATCAACATAAAAAGATTGTGTGGTGGATTTAAGTGCAATGATTCAAACTACAACAATAAGTAATATTTGTACAAGCTTCCTGTATGTTCTGAATGGAAAATAATACTCTAATATTACTTTGCAAAGCCAGTAATGTATGAGTATAAAAAGGTACCTTTTTCTGTGAAATGTAGTGGTGTAAAGGTATAAAAACTGTACCTACAAATTGTGCTTAATGCTGCATTAATGAGTTTTTGGCCACTAGGGGGCAGAAAAACTTCAAACAACATCGTAGCTGTAAAAGGCAGACTGGCTTTTACAGCGAGCTCAAACAATAAAACCTGGTCACATGGTGAATTTAGTATAATTAACATTTTCACAGCACTAATTCCATGAGTTCAACAGAGCCATATTATATTCACCACTCTGAGTTTGTCTTCAAATACAGAAATACTTTTACCGATACTGATACTGGCAACAAAACTCAACACAGAGTTTTCACATTAAAAGTCAGTAAAGGAAAGGCTGCGAGGTTTTAAATGTGAAAAACTGAGGAACTTTTTCATTCAAATAGCTTAACATTGGTTGGGTAAAAAAGACAAAGCGAAACTCTTTGCGTGACTCTTGCATGGGAGAAGTGGGGAGTTTGCATTACCTGGGGAACATCCATCCATCCATCCATTTTCTTCTGCTTATCCGGGGCCTCGCCCCCCCGAAGAGCTGGAAGAAGTGTCTGGGGAGAGGAAAGTCTGGGCATCCCTGCTTAGACTGCTGCCCCCGCGACCCAGCCCCGCGACCTGGTGAACAGTGTATAGAAATAAAGGCCAGTCTCTAATATAAGCCTGGGCTGGTTTTCTCTGCCACAGATTTCATGGGTATGGTTTATAATACATATATTTGTGCATGCCCAATTAATGTAAGTCAAATATTCACTCTCCTTTCAGCTCTGTTTTGGTCTCCACCACATTAAAAAAACAGCAGCAGCCTCCTCAAAAACAAGATGTCCCACTTTTTTCAGTGCACAGACCGTTTACTGTAACAGTGCCGTAAAGTTAAAACAATAAGCTAAAGAACACTAAAACTCTCAGCTGGGCGGCGATTTCTCGCTCTCATATTCCTCATAAGTCTTTTGATTTAGTGTCCATATAAAAAAATATTGATTACTGAAGCATTAGTGAGCCAGTCACTAAATCTCTTCCAGCTCCAGGGGTGCTGCTCCAGAGCTTAACTCTGACCTCTGACCTCTGCTGGATCAGTAAAGTATCACCTTATTATCAAAAGTTGGACGATCCCTCTGCTGCGCCGACGCTTTTATCGGGTTTCACACCCCGACAGCTGTTGAGTTCGAAAGCAGCAGGGCGTCCATCTCAGTGATGGTGTGTGTGTGTGTGTGTGTGTGTGTGTGTGTGTGTGTGTGTGTGTGTGTGAATGTGTTTTACAGCCTGGGAAGGCACCGTCCTCGGGGCTCGCGTTGTTAGTGAACCACATTCTTCTCTCTTCTCATAATCACGCACAGGCCCGCGGTTCAACAGCGGGGCAAGGCTCGAACACAGAAACACACTGCTTTCATCACAGCAAAAAAAATAAAAAATCTCTTATTGATATCTTTTTCTCATTACTTTAAAATCTTTTTCTTATTAGCATCTCATACTGTTCAATAGGATATGTTGCTGGGGCATTTGTACACACGACAGCAGTATAATTTTCAAAGCGTGTCATGCTTTGCATCCTTTGAAAACTATATAGTTATCTTGTGTGCCAATGTTTTAATAAAATAATCTTGTTCCTTATTCGAAGGAGGTCCACCTTTTGTTCCCATAATCCTTTTGAGCTGTGTTTATACATTATTTATTTTTATTTCGCCGAGATGAAAGCTGTATTTATGATAAAGCTGCAGCCATAAAACGTGCAGCACAGTTTTGCATTTTTCAGGACTGGAAAGATTAGGGAATGTTTGCTTTTTCTTTTTTTGGTATAATAATTGGAGCTGGGAGCTAAAAGAACTTATAAAACTTAAAAGAAAACTACATTTTCCCATAAGCCCCAGAGTCAGAAGTACCTCATTTGTTGTTGCTTTGTGGTATTGATCATTCTGCAGTAATATAAAAAACTGTTTGCAGGCTTAAAGCAGCCGTGGGGGCAGCTCAAAAGAGACAATATTGACATCCTCACAAAGTTGATGTGGCGAATGTGTACACATCCATTTACACACTGCGCAACATTAGCATTCATTCAGAATCATGTGTCTTTTTCCACCTGATGAATTTTAATCTCCTTCCTTTGAGTTTCCACCAACTCCTGAGTGAAACATGTTCAGCTGTGTTCACCAGAGAGTCTCTAACTTTGTCTGTCTGCTCTGTGGTGCTTGGTTGGTGGTGCACAGTGGGTTTTATCTCAGGTTTTACACTGAAAACAAGCTTGACGAGAGAGGTGAGAGCAAAACTGTGGACTGTAAAACAAAACAATGAGCTAAAAGATGCTAAAATGCTCTTGAGAGCCACCTGCAAGTGCAAAGTTAGGTGATAATTCAGTTGCTTTATGGGTTTGTGACTTCCACTAACATGCCGTTATCTCACACATTATATTCATAACTGATATAACAGTATTGATTAGTGATTAGATAGGAGTTGCATTAGCCGTGCTTGCAGCCCTGTGAGGCTGCATGCAGGCACAGCGGTGCTCTAAGCTCATATACTCACCACGAACGCATTAACATGCTGATGATTGGCACAACAGCTTGAGCATTTTCTCCATCTTCGCGTGTTAGCGTGCTAACATTTGCTAATCGGCGTTGAGCGCACAGTACACCTTTGCAGGTATCTGATCACAAATCAAAGCATTGGACACAAGTTTGACCTGACGATGGCGATGGAGACTGACTGACATTTCCAGTCCTAGAGCTACGCTGCTAGCATGGCTAAAACATGTGTATGCATTGATCCATTCATTGACTGGCACTCTGGAGCTGTTTCTCCTGTTAAAGGAGCTCTGCATTACTGGATCTAAACACACAGACTGAGACAGTGGAGGCGTTACGAGGTGAACAGGTGATGTCAGTTTTTAATCACTGGTTTGTTTTGGGGCTTTTGTGCCAGTAAACCTCGCTGGAACCTTTCTTCCTCACAGCAACACCCAAAAACTGCCTGCAGGAGCATCTGCACATGCTCTTTAAACTAAAGTGGAGAGGAAGAAAAGAGTTGTTCGGACTTCTCGCCCCTCCCTCATCACCCTCGCCTGTCGTCTTCTCTGAGGCCGCGAACCTGACAGGTGTGAAATTATACCTCTATCACCCTTTGTCTCCTCCTCCTCCTCCTCCTGCCTCCACCATGCTCTCCTGACCTTGACACACTCACATCTGGCAGATGGTTAGAGGGGGTGAATACGTGCAGGACAGGAAACCAGGCTGATCATTGCTGGGCTGATATTCACAGTTTGTGCTGCGAACGCTTTTAAAATGCTCTTTTCAAGGTGGAAAAACACCTGAAACTGCATCTGAAGCATCAGGCAACACCTAAACCTCGACGTAATGTCGATGAAACATTTTCGCACATACGTCTGTGACCTCATATCGAAATGTTTCATCACATTCAAGCCTGTTTTCAGTTCATTGATGCTTTAAAACTGAACAATCATAGAAGAGATAACATATACAGCACAACACACTGCATAACGTTGCATTTTAACCCCAAAATCTTGACTTTCATTGACTGTGAATAATAATTAATACATGCTTCACTCACTGCAGCCACGGATCTCTTTTCCCAGCTCAGACACGTGTCAACATGAATAAATCACAGGTGAGCACACGTCAGGTGGAGGAATTCTCTCCGAGGCCAGCGGGTGAAGGGGGGGGGTCCTTCTGCTGTGCCCGACAGCTGTCGCTCTTCCTCTGCTTTCCCCTCTTTGACGAGCGGTTAATGACCATTAAGTGGAGGCTGTCAGTCTGCTGACGTCACTGGATCAAGCGCATAAATGCATGAAGCTTACAGAGTGTGTGTGTGTGTGTGTGTGCATCCAAGCCCGCATTAATGCTCATTCACAGCTGCCAGCGTGTGTGTGCGTGTGCATTAGGAAATATTTATGCATGCATGCGTCATTGCATGTGATTGCGCGTATGTGTGATCCCTGTGTGTAACCACGTCCGTCACTGCGGAAAGCGTCCGTGTGTTCCCGTTATCGTCTTCCCGAAGCGTCCAATCGCGTCGCCTCACAGCTAGAAGATCCCCAGTTTGCGTCCTTGTAAGGACGCCTGGGATCTTTCTGTGTAAAGTTTGCATGTTCTCCCTGTGCAGCGTGGGTTTTCACCGGGTTCTCCGGCTTCATCCCACAGTCCAAAAACATGCTGAGGTTAATTGATGATTCTAAATTGCCCGTAGGTGTGAATGAGCGGTGTGCTTGGTTGTTTGTCTGTATATGTAGCCCTGTGATAGGCTGTCCAGGGTGTCCCCTGCCTTCGCCCGAGACGGCTGGGATAGGCTCCAGCCCCCCCGTGACCCTGCAGAGGATTAAGCGGTGTATAGGTAATGGATGGATGGATGTTTTTGCGGAAGCGTCCAATCATGAGTCAGCCGTTCGCTAATCGACGCAGAGCTCCTTGTGTCTTTCTTCTTCGCTGTTTTCCAGTCCTCACAGCCTCTTCCTGCTCTCCGTGTGTGTTTTAATTTATTCGCGGGCTTCCATGTGTCGCGCAGCTGTGCCGCAACTTCACCAAATCCTCGAGTCCGCAGGGCTGGATGCGGATTGGCTGAAACCGCCAGAGTCGCTCTGTGACAGACTGAATGGAGATCATGTGAAGACGCGAGAGAAAACGCTCGCCTCACCTGCGAGAGGAGACGTGAAAGGTAACAGACGGCGGTGCGGGTAGAGGAGGCGGACATTTTCCTTCAGCTTCCGTAGCGCAGGTGCGGTTCCCGACGTCGTTTTTCCAGTTTTTAGTTGAAGTTAGGAGAATATGAGGCCGAGTTGTGCTCAGATTACATTCATTTACTCGTCTTTCCTCCTCGATTTGCTGTTTTCAAATGTTTGTCTAAATGTTGTTTATTTTATTGTGCTGTGTGCAAAGGTCTCTGCTCTCATTGGTCCACGCGGTATAATTAAAAGTCACATGAATGAACGGCTATTGATTATCAGGACAGGATGAAATCTGTTTTCTTGCAGCTTCTGGAGGACGTTTCAAACTCTTCTTCATGTGTTCGCAGTGTTTCACCTGCATCACTTCTTACATAATGACTCTGTTAATTCATTAGTTGCTCAACAGAAACAAAGGAACACTCAAAATATTTCTTTTTTGTGTGTTTTTTTGTCAACACCTGATGTCTACATTACCCATAATGCAACCTGACCGCTGACAGCTCAGTCAGTTTGTCCCACTCTCCATCTTTGCTTCTCTTTCATTTATCCTCCCCCCTCTTCGTTTGATTCCTTTTGTTTCCTTCTCTTGCCTGCTCCCTCCTCCGCGTCTCCCCCATCGCATCATTTTTTTCCCTCCCCTCCTGCCTTACATCCCCCTTTTCGTCCACCTTATTTCTCTTTACCTCCTCTTTCTTTCTCTCCATCCTGACAGCACAATGCCCAGTCTGTGTGACCAGAATAGCAGCTCAGGTACAGTGCTGTGTTCTCCATATGGCTCCCATTCGCTGGCTGTGGAGAAAGACTATATTGTAGCAAACCGGGCAGTAAAAACATAACAGGGGCGACTCTTAAAACATAATGAAAACCCTGCTGCTCCCCACTTACGTCGCCTGAAGGCCGGAGTTTCACCTGGTTGTTGGAGGCAGCGCCTCGTACCTGGAAGCTTCTAGGTGTGATCCAGGTGACCCTGAGCATCTCTGGCTGACAGAAATCAGCTGCACTAAAATCAAAGACGTCAAAACTTTCTATTTGTGCTGATGTTTTAGGTAATTGTCAAGTTTATGGCGGTTACAGCTACTTTTTTTTTTTGAAGTATTGAAAAAAATTCCAAATATCCACGAATAGAAGTGCTGGAATGTAACTGAGTACATTTACCCAATTACTGTACCGCAGTACAAATATGAGGTATTTGTACCTCGCTTGAGTATTTTGATTTTATGCAACTTTATACTTCTTCTTCTGCTGCTGCTATTTTTACAATTTTTCACACCCTTCCTGCCCGGTGAAAACCACGTATCTCCACATTTGATGAATGAAGTTCTTTTTCATGTCGTCCTCCTTCAGATATACAAACTCTTTAAAAAGCCTCTTGGATCAGCTGGATGATGCATCACGAAGCTGAAAACAGGCTGTTTTTCTGAGATACGAGGTTCTCACAGGACGGCCACGCTGCAAACACATGATGATCTTATAGAATATGATGCATCGCTGTAGATTAAACCAGCCAACAGTATATGAAGTAGTTCAAATGAGCTCAACCTGAAACATCTGCAGCAGTAAAATGCAGCATTAATGCAGCAGGAATATTAATCCACAAACATCAGACATGATAGAGAAACACTGACAGGAACATTTTACTGCACAATCTCACATCTTTACATCATCTTTAGCTGTTAAATGCTCCACTTTGGTCACTAGCTAGTTGCTAAGGTGCTGCAATGCTGTCGTCACTAAGTGTGATTTTTTTCAATATAGAAGTATTGATTAGAGCAGCTTTAAATACAAACACCACGTATGGACTTCCGAACTGTTATTTATTTATGATGAATCAGATGAATCACTTTCTACTTGACGTTTATTGATCTATAAATGGAGAAAGCGCTGTGACCGGCTGGCTTCACGGTAACGTGCAGCAGCTGCATGAAGACAAACTCATCGACTGGTGCAGAGGCTCAGCGCTCAGCCCGTGTGATCACGAGCAAAACCAGCACAGAAAAACACACACACGCATTCGCTCCAGTCATGAACTGCACTTTTCAGACAAAGTATATTAGCATAAACACACACACACACACACACACACACAGAGTAGTAATCTCAGCTCATAGGCATTAATATCAGGGGTGATATAATGACTCCCGAGGGCCTTGACCTTTATAAGTGGGATGGAAAACAAAGGCAGCGTTTACACAGCCGCCCACTAACACACACACACACACAACCAAAGACACACACACACACACACACACCACTCTAACTTTGTGCCATGATTTATTGTGATAAAAGGGAGGACTGTGGCCTCGGCAGTCTGCGCTACGTTTTCACTAAGACGACTTTTTTCTGCCCTGTTATTTGTGTTGGTACTGAAGCAAGACTCACTCTGTGTGTGTGTGTGTGCGTGTGTGTGTGTGTGTGTGTGCGTGTGTGTGTGTGTGTGTAGCCCTCCAACTAAGGATTTGATAACTTTCCAGCTACTGAAAACATTTATTTATTCTTTCCTCCCTTTTTATACAAATGCTCTTCAGCAGCCGCTGGGAGTGTGTGTGTGTGTGTGTGTGTGTGTGTGTATTTTCTTGCCTTTAGTTTAAAATAGATTTTAATAGACTTTTTTAGTTCTTCATTTGAAGCGACATGAAAAGTTGTTCTTGTGAAGCCAAAAACAGCTGACACACACCGCATCACTTGATCCCTGTCGACTCGGCAGTGGGGGAAGTAAAAAGAAAAAATGTACTGGAAGTATCTGAAGTAAAAGTACTCACTGTGCAGTGAAATGCAGCAGTAATAGCTCAGTGTTTGCACCTGTACTACAGTTGAATAAACTGCAAACTCAATCAAAAGTGGTGTGTGAAGCGGTGAGTTCCTGGCCTCGATCACCACAGTGTGCACAGACCGGATGCAGGTCAATGGTAAAAACCAATCGATGACGTGCTGGCAGGTGTTTGTCAGCAGCCAATGAAAAGACTGCAAACAGAAAGAGACACGATGATAAATAAGAGCCGTGAAAGTGGGAACTGAAGGCAGAAACACGGGTCTGAATTCAAGGTTTTACGGATTATAACCTTATGCGCTGAGGTAGAGGAGTTTAGACTGCCCCCCCCAAACACACAGACACACACACGCACACATACACACACCAGAAACCCCTTATTAGTCAGCTAATCTCCATGCTTCTACAGTAGAGCTCTTTAAAAACACACACCACCAGGGAGGTAACACTAAATCAACTGGTGGGACTGTGATGAAGGCCACAAGTACGCAGCGCGCACACACACACACACACACACACACACACACACACACACACACACACACACACACACACACACACACAGCCTTAAAGCTGGACTTGGCAGTGCTACAGTGCTGTTATCTTAATGAGTAAATGTGTAGTTGAATCAGTGAAAGCCACACGGAGGCACACACACACACACACACACACACACACACACGTATACAGTATCTACATTGTAAGACATTTTACTTTACTTTAACATGAACAGTAAGATGCTGCAGAGTATGTACACACACATGCTCTGTTAACTGTTAACAGAAAAAAACACAGTACAAATACTGTGATAGGAAACACAGCAATCGTGTAGATTAAAGTACAAGAGTATTACTGTAAACACGTCTGCTAGCATCCAGCAGCCTCACATGTCTGCACGTTACAGTTAGAACTAACAGCCTCTCTCTCTCTCTCTCACACACACACACACACACACACACACACACACACACACACACACACACAGAGCCTGTAAAAAGTTCTGCTCGGGCTCTGGTGCCCTAATTGGCAGAGGCCTGTGATTGGCTGCTGGACTTTTGCCAGCAACCAGTGAGAGGCCTCGGTCTGCTCGATCGAAACCACGGCTCCTAAAACAGCAGGAGAGCAGTGTGTGTGTGTGTGGGTGTGTGTGTGTGGGTGTGGTCACCTTAGACAAGAGTACAAACAGTAACGACATTGACCAACGCGTGCGCGCGCACACACACACACACACACACGATAACTGTACCCATGGCTGCATGATTAGTCTACATTTACCATAAAACCTTAAATGAACAAAGTATGTGAAACATCCTGTGTGTGTGTGTGTGTGTGTGTGTGTCAGCCACATGTGTTAGAGTCATAACGCCCTCAGTTGGAGGTCTGAAAGCCATAATGGTCCTTGTAATGTAGCTGCTGCTGCGCTGCGTTCAAGAACCGCCTGACACACCTTCGCACTACATCCTTCACACACACACACACACACACACACACACACACACTGCGAGTCACACACTGACACAGTGATGAAGGGCGTGGACGCGATCACACACAAACACACACTCATGACACTCATATGCATGTTCATCACAGGTGCGTCTGCACGGCAGGTATGAGGAGAACATGCAAAGCTCGTTTGTTAGCTTTATTTCTGCAACACCTGCTTCCAAGGTGCATGGAGGAGGGCGGGGGTCTGACGAGCTCAAGCCGAATGCTGCACAGTTAGTGTGCCGAGGAGATGGAGGAGTCACCTGTGGACAGCTCACCGTGGCTCCATGTTCTGTTCCTGCCTGCAACATTTAAGCAAATAAAGCTCAGAAAAGTCTTGTTTTGTCGATGTGTTGTTGATGGAGGAGGGCTGTGGACGCTCATCCACTTCCTGTGACGCCTTCACAATAAAAGCCACCCTGCGTTGCACCAGATGAAAGCTTTTAATGTGACGCGGCAGCACATTCAGTTCGCATTAGCAGCAGCTTGGTCAAACAGCGAGGCTGATATCAATGTAAAACTACAAACAGTAACACTGGATAACGTGCTGCATCACCTCCTGTGAATCCCTCATCCTTGTCAGGCCGGGACTCGATAGAGGACTCAGATGCAGAGATTTCACAGCACATGAAACCCAGATCTCTCAGATGAGTGACAACCAAACAGGCTATGAAATTAATCTGTGATTCCTTTATCTGGGGAAGTGAGTAGCAGGATATACTTGGCTATGGACAAAGACAGGCTTGGAGGACTCGACCAACAAGACAATGGAGATGCAGACTGTTTGAACACGTGGAGGGTGATGGGGAACAGGTGGAGACAACAGGTGATCGGGGCGGACACAATGGTGACACACGAGGAAAGGAAGTGCTCTGAAACGAGAGGAGAGTTAGACTTTCAAAATAAAAACAGGAAATGACAAGACAGAAAACCCAAGACGACACAAACCTCACCACGGTGTGACAATCCTGTATGCAGGCAGCAGGTGAGTTGAGGGGGGTGCAGGGGTGGAGGGGTTGTTTCGTTGAATATGTTACTCTAACCTTCCTGCTCATTGATCCTTTATGTGACCGATGTTTGACTCTGTGCTGCGTATTGATAAATCCACGCTCCTGTCCGCGGCGCCGTGAATCTATAACATTCTCCAAACTATTGACGATAAATATTTAATTCTCGGGGTCACTTCATGTGTTGACAGTGATCAAATCGCTGACTGTCTGGGGGCAACTTAAATCCAGTTTGGGACTCAACAATGAAGACATACAGAGAGTTAAACAGAGAGAGGTAAACACATACAATCACGATTCATTAAACACTGATGATCCGACAACATGAAATAATGGTTTAATCTGCAGAAAATCAAAAAGGATCAAAACTTTAATATTATCCTGACACACACGCACACACACACACGCACACACACACACACACACACACAGATGCACAGACACGAAACCGTTTTTTATATGCATAACTTAAAATGAAAGCATGTTCGAAACTGCACTCCAACACACTTGCATGTGGAAAATACATGCTAATACTCTCCTGTCGCACACACACACATGCATGCACACACACACACACACAGCAGAGATTAGAGTAGACTAGGCCTACGCTGAAGTAAGGGAAACAGTTATAACAGTAAGTGGTTGCCAGTGGAAACTGAGCCAAGCTGTTGAATAGAATTAGCACCGATGTATAGCTCTATTGTAGCCGACGCCTTTGAACATGCAAACACACACACACACACACATGAGTGCACACACACACACACGTGAGCGCACACAAATGTCATTAAATAGCAGAAATACACAGATGCTAAAAAGATTTGGTGATTGAAGGTTAAAGTTTGAGAGCAGTCATGAAAAAAGACACACACACACACACACACACACACACAGAATGTCACCCCTCATTCTGAAACAGGCTGAGAAAACAAGCGGTAAACTCGGTTAAAATGGATTTCTTTTATGAAATCTAATAATCGCAGCAATAAAAACATATTGGAATAATGTTTTGGCCGTTTCCTCTCTGACGTCTAAACCCCCTTTTCCTGCTCGCATTTACAGAGGTGAGTGGAAGGATATGAGACAGTGTGTGTGTGTGTGTGTGTGTTGAGCATTAACTCAAGGATGCAAAGAAAGAAAGAAAGAAGGGAAGAAAAGAGTCCAAGTTACATTCAAATAAAAGGATTTAACCCAACAGGATATTACATCATGAAGCTGGCCGGCATCCCAGTCGTCTGATTGGTCGTTTTCATCACTACGAGTCTGAGCACGCAGTCTACGCCGATTTAACTTTTACTACGCCGCTATAAGTCCCGGCTTTAGGAATTACACATAAACTGAGCATTTAATTAAAAGAAAGAGAAGGAGGGAAGGAAACAAAGACCAATAAAGTCAGCGAGGAGTGTTTTGAAGGGGGCTTAGAGCAGGAAAAGGATAATGAACAACCGGGAAGACGCAGACGGGATCAGTGAGGTGAGGGAACGAAAGAGACGAATATACATGAGAATTAAAGAGCGAAGTCAACGGATTTGGAAACATTTCCTGCTTCTTTTTCCTCCTTCTGAAGCCCGTCGACGTTCTGCGGGCCTGTAATGTTTCAGGACGAGGTGGGAGATCACACACACACACACACACACACGTGCAGGGAAGCTAACCGCATTCTGACTGCATGAAAATATTAAACCGAGGCTCGGCTGTCCCGGTTGGCACCAGTTCTCCCCAGACAGAAACCAATTAGAGAGTTACAGACCCCTGAATCATCTCACACAGAACACTGTGAGCGCGCTCGCAGGGTATCGACCAATGAGACGGGTTCAGAACGGTCCTGAAAACCAGCCACGGTGGTCCTGCCGCCTGCACTGAGAAGCCTGGAAGGGTTTCATATTGTGAGGTATGAAATGGTAGATGAGGGGGGTACTGAAGGCCCGCCGTCTGCACAGACCCCATCGATAACGTGTGTGATGTAAAATAAAGAAGATAGAAGAAGGTTGAAGGAGCTCTGTGGACGAGTTTGGTTGCTTTGTGATTTTAGATGTAGGATAACGCATCCTGCCACGCTGCAAACATCCTTCAGGAACGGTCCGAACGTGCACAGCGAGTCCAACTCGCAGCTTCCAGGACTTGAAGGATCTGCTGCTGACGTCCTGGCGCCAGATGCCACAGGACCCCTTCAGAGGTCTGGTGTCCGAGCAGCGGCGGCTCAGAGCCGACACGTTTTTGAGGCCTGGTGGTGGCGTTTGACTCGTCCACGGTCTAATCAGATCTCATTTGGAAACAGGCTTTTCTGCAGAGAGTTGGACGAGAAGACTGAAGCTGCTCTCACGTCTGCACACCAAACATGAAGCTGCCCCCAGCTGAGAGCTAGCTTAGCTTAGCATGAAGACAGGAAGCAGCCTTCATGCAGCTAGCTTGACTCTACGCGATGCTAACAAAATCTCCCCATCAGCACCTCTAAAGCTGATTAACGTGTTTGTCGTTCATTTAATTCATACAAGAGCAGAAAGTCAGTAACACCAAAGCAGCGTTTTATGGGAGTCATGGGACCAGTTTTTGGTCAGGACCAGCAGAGACTCCAGGAAGTTACTGGTGCTGGCCGAGAACCAGTCCCACACATAAACTCTTCTTAAAATGGTTCTCAAGACAATGAAACGAGGCCTGTTTGAACTTTTTTCTTACTTGAATAAAAGAAATAACCCGCGCTCGTGCACCTCACCCTCCAAAATCTCATTTTTGTTGTACCCACTTTTATTGTTTCAGTTTGATTTTCTGACCAAAATATCTGTGTACTTACTGACTGTTATAACTTCAATTGTTACCTTCTGTTCACCACAAAGCGCTTAATGATCAGCGATGCTTGCTTTGCCCTGGGTTTTGCCTCTCAGGCAACATGCACTCTGCCTCGTCCGACTGCTCGAGGTGATAAACCTTCACTGTGACCCGAGCACGATGACCAGCGTCATGATAATGACCAACCCTGCAGCCTCGGCCGCAGCAAGCAGATCCAACCACCGCAACAGGCTGAATTAACATGAATAACATGTTTCACATACATGCTCGACTCTCTTCTGAGAGCTTTACAGCCCTGAACAGCTTGTGAACTGTAAAAGAAAGCTGAAACATAACAACTGTCTGGAGCCTCTTATGCAGAATCACTTCTGCTGTGAGGTTCAAAGGCCTCTTTTCTTTCTCCTCTGCAAAATACTTAAATTCCTCTTTTGGTATTTAATACAGCTTGATTTATTCAAAGTAATTCTTCTGACCTGGTCTCACCCCGCTCTGGACCTGGTTTTGACCTGTACTTGGCTTGAAGCGGTCTTGGAAGCGAGCTGGACTGAGGTGGTCTGGCCCGCGGCTACGAGCGATTCATGACAAAGTCAGTATTTCCCCCGAAGTGTCACCAACACAAACTCCGCTCTGCCAGAGCAGCACCACAGCCGAGCTTGTTAAGCGTTTCGAAGCGCAGACGAGGACGCGGCGTGGACGGGGGGCTCGGCGACCCGACCGGCGGAGCTCGCGCACGAGACAATGAACAATGAGCCGCCCTTAAAAAACACTCTGTGTGCACTTAGATTTATAGAGCAATCATCACAGTGAGAAACTAACTTTACTATCTGTTGTTGCTCGCAGCAGCACAGAGGGATATTGTGTAACGTGGAAACACACACTGTACAACAAACAGAAACACACGTAGGCATGATCAGCCGTACACACGTAAGCAGAACATAGAAGCAAACACAGGCATGCAAAATACACAAAAAGCAAACACACACACAAACACTCATGTGCATGCACACGCACACAAACGCACAATTTCTGATATATGCAAAAATCCACCGGCGTGTTCACAGAAAACAAACTTTCCAACAGCCTCCAGTGTAGTTTTGTCCTCCGCAACAGATCCAGCCATGAAAGCAATAACACACACTTCATTTCACTTCATCACTGCTTTTACTGTCAGCCTCAAAGGTCGTTAAGGGCTGCCTTTAACGAGCGAGCAAAATAAAAGCCCCCCCCCTCCTTCTTAACGAGACAAAATAAAAGTCCCTCCTTTAACAGCCTGAAATCTTATTAGCACTGATGCTAATTTGTAATCATAACATCCCACTGTTTTGGTAAAATCTCACCCTGCGTGAGCGAGCGTGATACCGCTCACACACACACACACACACAACAAGCAAAACACAACAATAGAAGTACCAGCTGAACAAAGACGGGCATTGTTTTGTTGGGGAGGATAAGTGTGAGACAGGACAAAGTTACAGCTCCCACACCGCACAACACACACACACACACACACACGGGTAATGGTGGTGCTCAGGCCTGGTGTGTTCAGTAAAACATGAAAAACAGGGCGTTTTCGGCTTCTTTTGTCTCCTTGACCTGGTTAACTTCCTGTCCTGCACAGGAAACGGTCAAGAAGCCTGAGTGTTAGATGTCAGGAGCCTCTGCTTGGCTTTGTGTGTGTGTGTGTGTGAATGACATCCATCAAAGACCTTGAAGACCTGCGACTTCACGCTCACTGTTCTTCTCAGTGCCGAAGCCGTTTCCTTTAAAAGTCCCTTCAGAATAAGCGTGGACGTCCGCTCTTTGACTCTCACGCTCCTCTTCCTCCTCCGGCTCGGCTTCTCCTCCCTCGTAACTTCGGGCAGGTTGCCGGAAGTCCCCCCGAAGGTCGGGGACACCTACGATGAGGAGGGACACGACGTTCGGAGAGAGGCGTCTTGGGAAGTTTCAGGAATGTGTTGTGAGTTTCCTGAGCTGAGCCGACCCCTGACCCCCAACCCGGTCATGTCCATACAGTCCCTGAAGCTCACACATTATTCAGAAAGTCATAATTTTACTGCTACTTTTACTTTATGACCCCTTTAAATGGAGTAATGGCTCCACACACACACCCTGTATATCAGTGAAGCCCCTAAAAGTGATTTCATCTTCTCAGATTGTTTTATATCACTCATTTTTAGTGCCATCTATAATTTTCTGTAACTTATTTCCAATCCTGACTTCCACCTCGTGACAGTCAGAGCTGGAATTAATATTTCTGTTAAGAATTAATCCAAATTAAAATCCTGCAGATGCTCATCATCACAGTTACAAACGAGTTCTTCTCACCTCTACGTGAAAAAGCTTGAAATCAAAATCTGCTGGTTTGATAAGCGGCGGTGCTGCAGGTGAACTGAACAGCGGCGACCTTTGATTCAAAATCACATCGATCAGCTTCTCTACGAACACTCGTTAGTGGAAGACGCAGCGGGAACCTACATTTGATGCAGGATGTTTGCAGGTGGAAGCTGATTTGCAGCAGGTGAGCGCAAGCAGACAAAAGGTCTGTGCGAAGAGGAACTACTTCCTGGTTTCAAGGACACGTGTCACATGACAGGAAACCACATTTCAGCCAGTGAGGTGATTCCTTATATTAAAACACAAACGGAGGCGAATCCTTTTTGCATTTGCTCGGCTGATGAGGAGACGAGATGCAGCGGAGAGCGAGCAGGATGCAGGATGTGACTCTTGGTTTGATGATCTGCAGTTTGACATTTCGCCATATTCGCATTCACACGCTTCTGAGCTAACTTGCTGACGATCTCCGGGTTGTGGACGGCGTGCTGAGTCCGGTCTCCAGACCTCCGACATTCTCCCAGCGCCGCGTCATCCCGCCAGCTGCTCGGATCAGAGATGAACCGAGGGATGAGGCGAGCGGCAGACCACCCTCTCCTACCTGAGCTCTGGAAGACGTCACGGCGTGCAGCTACGCCGTGACTAAACACCTCAGCAATTTGGCGATTAGCATCTTGTTAAATTATATTGCTTTTTCCACTGAGCTGTTCAACTGCATTCCTCACCGCTAGTTAACACAAAGACTAATGAGAGGAGCATGGCGTGTAAAATGACTTTACAGCCGTGTGCTGGTGGTATACGGACAACGGAAAACAAACAACTGCAAAGACGCACGACTCAACAGAAAATATGGTCAGTTTGCTGCGTGGGAGTAAATCGTTAGCAGACGTTCAGCATCAGGACACATGATGCCACGTCACACATTTCAGATCCACAAAACGTTTTTAAAAATAATTCATGTGTTTATTTAAGGTCATCGTTAGTAATGATGGTTATTAGCTAACAGTGGCTAAACTGTTGGTGTGACTGAACGGCTAAACTTCAGGAGTAATTCTTCTCCATCACCAGAGAGCTTCCGGCGCAGCAGCACCCCCCTCTGGACCGGAGGAGCGTCGACCTCAGTTATTTGTTTTGTTTTGCCTCTTTCTGTTTATTTCTGCGTCGGAATTTCACTTTGATTTCCGACTTCACGCTGGTTTCCACTCAAAGTGACAGTTTCATCAGTGCAAGCGGGAAAACAGAGTTGGATTGTAATCTCGTCCGGATTTTATAGTGGATGTCAGATATTTGAGCTGACAGGAATAAAACAGTTTGAATGCAAAAACTCAAGTTCACAGACAGACACAGACTCCAAAACTGTTCGTTGTTAGTTTTCAGAACAGGTTTCTGCGTTTTTTCACATCAATCAAAAGCCTTTACAGATGTTTGACCCCTCAGAGCCACCGTACATACATACACCATCATGAAAATGACATCCGGATTCACGTCACCTCCCAGAACAAAGACCTTTACGACAATGTAAAGCAAATAAAGATGCAGAATTTAAAAAATAGAAGAAAAATAAAACTGATTGGACTCGGTGTGCAAGGTTTAACAGATGATGCATTCAACAAACAAAACATCCGGACTTTAAATTAGATCTGTATGATAATACCTTACACCAGCCAGCTTCATGCAGCTGGACTGAACGACACTTATTCATAGATTTTCATGAAGTTCATCCAAAAAGAATCACGTAAACTGGATTTAGAGGCCAAACGCGAGCATCAGCGCTCCCTGACGGACGCCCCCATCCAGTCCAGTGGAGGGATTTGGGCTCTGGACGGCCTCGGAAGTGTCGGTGCAAGCTGTTAACCGACATGTGAGCATTTGTGCGTGTGGTGAGTGTTTGCAGGCTGATATCATATGTCTGCACTTGTGTGTGTGTGAGAGTTTGTAAGCTGATATCACTGGTCTGAACTTTGGCAGTGTGAACGATAGACTCGCAGGTACAGATGGAGCTACTGTGGTTTTACTCGCTGCAAGTGTTTGATGTTCCAGGCCTCCTCGCCGCTACGTGTGTGTGTGTGTGTTTGAGGTGATAATGAAACAACTAGAATCCTGTTTGCCAGCCTCCCCTCCAGTCATTTTCCATCACATCTGGTGAATGCGCCGCACTTTGACCCCTCCACATTCAAAGCTGCCCTGAACACACACACACACACACACACACACGCAGTCGGAGAACGCAGGTATGTACGTTGGCTGTAAACAAAACATTTCTCAGAGGAACCGCTTTTATTTCATCACTGAGGCCGATTAACATCGCAGCGAGATGAGGCAACAGGATGAGGAGAGAAAGCAGCTCGGAGCAGAGAGGAAGAGTGATGGTGATGGAGAGGTGGATGAGATGAGGGTTCCGGGTCCAGAGGGACCGGGTGGAACATGAAGGAAAGGAAGAAGAAGAAAATGGAGAACTGGACGCCTTTACTGCCTGCTTGACTCTACTGATGTAGCATCACTTCAGTCCATAACAGCATGATGTCGGCAATTAAAATTTAAAGAAAAAGCAGCAGAGATGAGAGGAAAAAGAGCGAAACAAGAGGAAAAAACAAAACAAAAATAAAAAAAGATAAATAAATAATGAGAGTAGACAACATTCTCATTTATTTTTCTGCTTCATTTTGTTGGTTTTATCAGACCTGAGACTAAGATTGAGCGGATATGAGCGGATATTTTTGCTCGCAGTTGCATGTTGTTGATCGAATGTTCGGTTATATGTTTCCTTGCTGTAACCTAAAGAATGAATAACAAATAGAAATGTCTATAATCTTCCCGGACCTGCTGCGTATGACTGTGATTTATTTGTAGGAATGTCTCTACAACATTGTTTAGAAAAAGACAAACTTCATGCCAGAAGTGTTTGAAATATGACTCAGGATAAAAACAAAAAACGGAAAATCCATTTTGAACTTTTCTTCACCAGTTATGTCTGCAGCATCATGAGCAGTTCTTCTCCTGAATCATCAGCAAACAGCAAAAACTCGCACTTTGACCAGTGATTCCACACAATTTAACAGTTTACAACAGATGTTTGGAAAATTAAGCGTCCTGAAATCGATCCCTGTGGAACACCGCAGCCAATTCATTTCAGGCAACGTCATGGGCAGAAATCCTGCAGAGTTTGAGGAAACTTAGTGCTGTCTTTAATGTGCAAAGTTTTAAATATGAACACAGAAGCTGACATGTCACCGTGTTTTCTGTACGTAATCGTGCACGAGTTTATTTGTCATCACAATGATCCAACAATGACCATCTGCAGTCACCTCTCGCCATAGTTCCATAAATAAAATAGATGGAGAATTTAATATGTGGTGTAAATTTGATTGTTTTTACATGCAAAAATAAAGTGACAACCTTTTAAGCTTGATGTGAATTCCAGTAGTTGTAATTTAGTTCAATTTTTGTTTTTCCATCTGCTGTTTCCAACATGGAGAAGAAGCATCAAGCTCAGTGTTATTACTAATATAACACGGCAACGTTAACATGTGGTCAAATCAAACCTCGTTAAAGTTACGCAGGTTAAGAACTTCAACAGTTTGTTTAACACTGAATGAAACAGCGTTTGTGCTCGTGATGAAATCTGTAGAAATAACTTTTCATCTTCATGGATTTTCTTTCACCTCAAGTTTTATTCAGATTTCCAAACCGGCAGCAGCTACGCAGCTTTTCAGATTACAAACCCTCCGAGTTCAGCTGCAGCGCGAGCGCAGCCAAAGAACACAGACTGTGTGACAGAGGAAGTGATAACGAGTGAGAGTACAGGAGGAGGAGGAGGAGGAGGAGGTCAGGGCAGGGTGAGGAAGAGAAGAGGTGTGTTTGGAGAGGGGGAGGAAGAGGAGGAAGACAGCGAAGGTCAAAGAAAATGAGAGAGAGGAGCGAGGACAGACCACCGCCACAGCCCACCCACACTGCACACACACACACACTGTGGTCAGAGGTTCACCTGCAGTTCACGTTGACCATAACAACACCCCTGAGAAAGACAGCAGCGGGGAGAGGGAAAGGAAAAAGAGGACGGGAGCGATGTGGTATCAGGGGGGGACGGACGAGTGGAAGGAGGGGTGAGGGAATGAGGGAGGAAACGAGGGAGAGGTGGGAAGACAAAGTAATAATTTAGGCTTGTGGGAGCTCAGGAGAGGAATCGGTCAAAGAGAGTTTTCTGTCTGACTTCTGCAGACGTTGCGGGTTCGCATCAAGGTCAGTGAACTAAACACACGTGCTGTCTGCGTGCTAACACATGCATGCTAATCCAAGGCTATCACTTACACACTTACACACACACACATGATTTTGCAGGAAATTTAAACTTATTTGGAAGAAAATAAATGTTTTTACGTTATATAACTGTATTAAACTGTGGTCTAGGTAGCTTTTACACAGGCTTTTACAACTTGAGGTGGAATGTGACCAAACCAGTGCAATTTAGTGCAACCTGAACCAAATTATTCAACAAGACGCCAACTAAAATGATCCAAAAGTCTCACACTCAGGACTCACCAGGAAGCAGAAGAGCAGCATGTGATGCTATCAGAGGAGAACTAATGAAGGCAGACTGGAAACATACTTATTTACTATTAATACCAGGTTCAAGCTTTAATATAAGTGGTTAATGAGAAGTGATTTTACTGTATGTAAATTCAAACCAAACATTTTCAACCAGTTTATTAAAATGTGACGAAGATGAGAGTCTTTATCACTGTTCATGGCAATACCTGGAAGAAAGTGATATTTTTTGTTTCTCATATTGTTAATTGACCCTATTCATCATGTTAATCTTCCTTCGTACCCAAAGTTACTTTAACTTGGTTTATTTAACACTGTTTGGAGCTTAAGTTGGGAGAATAAAAAAGTCAATTTCTGTTACAAGCACTCAAACTGTGTTTAGGAAAATCATCCGAAAGTCGTCTTTTCAGCCAAAAAACTTTAAGATGTGGGAATAGACTCAAAACTCTATTCGATTTCTTTATTTTCATAATATTAGTAATAATAACATTTATATAGCATTTTAAATGCTATATAAACCACCACCACGACCATTCGACTGTCCCAGTGTGACAGGATTAGTCCCACATTGATCCCAGTCTGTGGGTGTAGCCACATTAGCTGCACAACATGCTAGCGGCAAATTAAACAGGCTAGCCAACAAAATGAACAGCAAAACAACATAAAACATGGAAGAAAAACTGTATTTTTAATTTTCAACAATGTCCCTGAAGAGTTTGAATCCAGCGAGACGTTGATTTTATCCTGATAACAAGTTCTGTAACAAAACAATATGATTGTTAATAATTACTATAATTATTAACATGATTAAGGGAATAAAACGAACCATTTTCTTTAGATTTTCTGACATAACTGCAAACCATTTTCTCATGATAATGGGTTACAAATGACAAAAAAAGGGTACTAATAACAAAAACTGATGCTTCTTTGCGCCTTGTTTTTCTCTGTGTTGACAGGCTTTCAGCAGAGTCACATGTATTGTTCATGCGTGACATATGATTAGTTTCAGAATATGTTGGACGTCTCAGGAAAGTTGCCAGTTTGCATGTTTTAGGACCATTTTTATGAAAAAAAAAGAAGTTTTGTTGGCTGTAAATCGACAGGCTTTTGTATATGAATGAATGCACAGAGGAGAGCTATGACTGGGTTACTTTGAGGCTGATATTTCCTTTAATTAAACAGTCTAATATTCTCTGTGTTCTTGCTAGTTGCACTTGTAGTCTCACATGCAAAGAATCACAAGATGCACTAATCAGAAATGCAGTTTTATTGATTCTACCGATACATAATGCAGCGCGCACAGTGTTGCTCTTTGTAGATATGAAATCAAATACACGTCATGTTGAGAATACACTCAGTCTGTGCGAAGCTCACACTGGGTTTAAACCCAGCTGCACTCCGACAGATTCCCACCAGGTTATTGATCAGTGCAGTTTTATGGCATCAGTAGATTATTAGTCATCAGCAGGAGGATATTTGTGTTTAAAGCTGCAGCAAAGTGAGAGATGTCGAGACACTGAGGGGAAAAACTGCACCCGTGGCCACACCCCGATCCCTGATGTCACAGCAGGTATTTTGCCTGGGACAGCTGATGGAAAGTCACGGATTGGGGTGTGGCCAGAAGTGGAAGTTTCATCCCATTTAATTTGTTTAAACTAGCTTCATATCAGTTTGTTCCGACACTCAGCACTTTCTGCTTCTCTGGTCTCTGCGCAGCTTCAATTCATGCCGACGCACGAGTTAGCATGACGGCGGCAGCGTTACTGTATGTCAAGGCAGCAAAGCTAAAGGCTAAAGGCACGTTACGTTCACTGACAGCATTAACATCGGGAAAAAACAGCGGCGAGCCGACGCGAAGGCATTTTGAGGCTTTTTGGAAACCGACCGACAGCAGGATTGTCTGAAGTTTCTTCCATTTCGAGGCTTGTTGAGTTACATCAGCAGGACGTTTAAAGCTCTTTCAAACATACAAAACTATTTCAAGGAAAGGATTCAATGTGATACGCTTACAAAATAAAAGTCTGTGAATTTGTCTTCACGTATCCAGACAAACATCCTGACACAAATCAAAGTAAAGGCGTCTCATCCAGGTATCTGGTGCATTCAGGCACGAAGCACTGGGATTTTTTTTCCACAAATATTACCACATTTCTTCAATATATTTACAGATTTTGCTTGAAGACAACAGCCACGTCATTTATTTTCCACAGTCTTCACTGTTATCATCAGAAACGACTGTGTGACGCTCGGTAAGAATCTCAGCGTCGATTTGCCTTTTGCTCGAGCGCATCGTGTTAGCGTGTCTGAAGACGCCTTTTCAGCAGGTTTTAGACAAAAACAGGAGGCAACATTCATTCTTACGAACTTCAAACAGCTGGAGGAAGCACATGGAGAGGTAACCTGAACCATTCGGCCAAAGCAGCTAAATACCTGAAGTGCGAACACCAATAATACTGATATTTTAATGAAAGCTTGGAACAGAAACGTTCAAACACTTCCCACAAGAGCTTCGTTTAAAACTTATCTTAGTGTCTCACAGTAGCTTTGGTGTATTTAACAGACGATGTCCACAGGATCCGGTCACGGTCACAGATATTCAAACTGGAAGGATAGTGGATCACCTCCTGCAGCAGCATCGCAGCCGGATCCAGTGAGCACGGTGTGCTCCGGGACATTCCAGGAAGACAAACGGTGCTTTAAGCTGAACATCTCGACCAGCGTAGCGACATTTGAAATCCCTGAAAATAACCACGGAGCGCTTGATTCAACTCGTCTTTGTAGTGTTGCGTCTACTTCGGAGGGTTTTTGGTGTTAAAAGAATAAAGCGCGCCTGAACGAGAACATGTTCCTGTTCGTTCTCGGAGTCGCTCAGTGTTTGTGAAGCCAGCTGAAGCATCCGAGCAAAAGGGTGAACTGGACCGACGCTCAAATTCTGATTCTGCCTTAATCTGTTGTTCAGTGAGTTTAAAACTCCAAAGAAGGTAAATCTCTGTGATGTGAGCTGAGTTCAACCTCTCTGACCACAAGCTGCCAAAATTCTGTCCAATAAATGAGCTGCCTGTGAGTCCACGTGACTCCTGTTTACAAGGCCTGGCTGGCTCGTAATTGGCTGACGTGGACCCGAAGCGAACCAAACGGGACAAAGTCAGCTTTTCCACTCCGGCGCGAACCAAAGCAAACGAACCGAACACGTGATCGAACCCGACAGAAAGTCCTTCAGCTTCAGAAGGAACCGCAGAAGAAGAGAGACGATTTAAAGCCTCTCTCCTTTTTAATTACAACCTGGTTCATCTGTGTTTCCACCTGTTTCCCTTCAGCCTCTGTTTGCTGTGGAAGTCAGTGGGAGCTATTTGAGGACTTCACACACACACACACACACGTGTATACATATATATGTACATATATATACACACACACACACACACACTTCAGGAAATCCTGTAGAATCTGGGTAGATTAGTTCCTCGACTCCATCCTTTCCTGTTCTGACTTTGTGTGTGTGTGTGTGTGTGTGTGTGTGTGTGTGTGTGTGTTCGGGACCTTAACACACACGTACAGACACACACATAAAATACTGTAAATGTGTTCAAACACACACACAGAAACTGAGAAAGCGGGTTACGTCCATTAAAAGACAGACTAACCTACACGATTCAAGTTACTGTGTGTGTGTGCGTGTGTGTGTGTGTGTGTGTGTGTGTGTGTCCTCCTTATCGGCGTACATCCATCTAAAAACATGCTTTGCACTAATAAAGCTCAAACCCCGAGATCAGCGACGGCAAATCCCCGACTTAACCTGCAGAACCCTGAGAGGGCTGAAAGGCTGGGAGGAGGAGGAGGAGGAGGAGGAGGAGGAGGAGGTGGAGGGGTATGTGGGGTAATGGCGAAGAGGAAAAAAATGTAGGACAAGAAAAATGGAATGAGGGAAAGAAAAGAGGTGACACAATTTGATGCAGGAGGAGAAAGACATGTTAAAGGAGAAGCAGGAGGAATTAAAGATGGAGGAGACGGAGGAAAGTAGGAAAAGAAGGAAAGGGAGGAAAAGGAGGAGGAGGAAAACACTTTTAAGAAAGACAGGGAAGTTAAAGGAGATGCAATGGAAAGGAAGGAAATGAGGAAATGAAGAGGAGGAGAGGGGTGAGGATGATGAAAGGAGGAGATAGAAGATGATGAACACAATGAGGTGGAAGGAGGAGGAAGCATACAGGTGAAAGAAGGAAGGAAAATAGGAGGGAAAGGAGGAAAAGGAGAAGGAGGATGACAGGGCAGGTGAGGAAGAAGACAGGAGAAAAGGAGAAGGAGGAAACGAGGAGAAACAAGAAGCAGGGAAGAAATGAGGAGATGGGATGAGGATGAGAAGGAAGAAGCCATGCAGGAGGAGGCAAAGAGCCGAGGGAAGAGGAGGGAGGATGACGATGAATAATTTTAAGCAAGATAAAGTTCAGGAGAGGTGAGGGAAAAGGAGGAAGTGAGGAAGAGGAGGAGGAGTAATGCTGATTACATATATGCTGAATACACCCAACCCAAAATTTCTGATTGCACTTGAAGGCAGCGTGTGACGTTCCAGGACGACTGAAAGAGAATAAAATCCTCATCCTACTTTAAGCTTCTTCTTCACGATGATTGAATTTTCAGAGCGATAAAGTTTGACAGTTTGAAGCCGCTCGGTGACCGCTGCCCGACCTCATCGCAGAAACAGAAACAGCAGGCGGCGCGAAGATCAGGCGGCGCAATCTTTCATTCCGTTTCCGCTGTTTGAACATGGCGGCGTTTGCCGAGGGGCTTTTATTCTCCTTCTTCTCTGCGTGAGAGCAGACGAGACGGAGCGGGAGATGAAGGAGGTGACGGAGGGACGGCGAGGACGCGGGAGACGTCATGCTGAGATCTGATCACAAGCTTGGAAATGCGTCCGCCGCCGTGATGCAGCGTTTCTGATGAATGGAGAGAAATCTAAAGGCACAAATGGACACGCAAACACACACACACACACACGTGGGAGGCGTTCATGAACCTCGGGCACTATTGCTAATCAGGTCTGTCTGTACAAAACAGTGTAAACTTATCTGGAACACACGGCGTCAGAAGAAGTTCACAAGTTCACCGCTGCAGCTCTCGCTCGCGCTCAACAACTTCAGCGAGACGAGTTTTCAAGACTCGAGAGAAGAAGAAAAACAACACGAAAAATCTGTTCGGCCTCATTTCACCCGGAGAAACTTGGTCCTCCGTCCTGTCGTCCTTTTCTTTTCCTCCGTCGCCCTCTCGTCCGTCACTCCGCCGCCTTGGCCGGTCCAAAGGGCGCCACCATCTTCATGGCGGCGTAGTTCTGCAGGATGATTAAAAAAAAGAGAGTAGAAGAAGAAAGAATGCAGGAGGAGACTTTCTCTTTAATTCTTTTTCTCTCATTTCTCCTTCCTCCTTCATCTTATTTAGTATTTACATATTTTTTCACATTTCTCACTCTTGTTTTATTTCATCGTTCTGTTTTCTCCCTGATGTCTTTGAAGGCATCAGAACATGTTTTTGTATTGCGGTGGAGCGATTCCTCGCCTTATTTTGTTCCCACCTGTATTCCCTCTCCGCCTCTGATTGGCTCTGACATTCTTTTCTCAGCCCAGTTATTTTCTTCCCCTCTGTTCCTGTATGTTAACAGATATTCTATATTTTTGTTTATTCCAACGCTGATCTTATTTTTGGAAGTCCGACCATCATTTCTGCTGGTTTTCACCACTTTCACTGCTAAAGGTTTTCCTTCCAGATCTTCTTCCTGCTCGGGTTTCTGGCCCAGTCAGACTTTGTTGTGGACTTTTCATCCTGCTCACAGATGTCAGTAGTTACCGTGTTGTCGATCCTGCTGTCATGGCTGATAGAGACGGTTGCCCGGGGCGCCCTGGTGGTGAATTGGCTGAGACGCCTACAATATAACCACCGCTTGTTCCCTGTCTGTCTCAATAAATTCGATCTGTAACAAAAACAGACTCAAACTTACCGGGAAGGAGTAGAGGAAGACGCCGAGGAAGAGGAGGATGAAGAATAGGATGATGAAGAGGATGATGAACCACTTGAAGCGCCTCCACAGGATGAACCTGAGGGTCTTATAGGGGGAGGAGAACCACAGGAAGGAGGTCTCCGGACGCCTGGGAGGACAGAGGAGGGCGAGGAAGCGTGTTTTCTTGTTTGAGCGTGTGAATGTGTGTGAATGTGGGACTCACTGTGGCTCCTCCAGGTGGGGGTTCATGTTGGGTTCGTCTCTGCCGAGGCCAGCCGGCCTCTCCTCGTGCTCCTGCTCCGAGACGATCTCCAGGGACATCTCCACCTTACCCTGGAACAGAGACGACAAGGCTTTATGGGTCGGTCCCAGCGGGAAGCGGCCGGCTCGAGGAGGTCGATGACGTAGTGGCTACACGCTAGCTAGCTAGGCTGGAACACGCTAGTGCTAGTGATTTTATCTCTGTGCTGTTTATTCCCTGTTGGCACTTGGCTCTCAGGAGTGGACGTCGTCTCATTCAATTAAGTGTTTCTTAATTAAGCTAGCGACCTTGTTATCTGTCAATCAGTAAACTCATTAGCTCAGATGCTACAATACGTTCACACAGTAGCATCGACTGCTGCCTCCCATCTGTCTGCAAACTGTTCCTCGAGTTTATTTCTGAGGAGGCTGAGTGGATCGTGCAACACAGCTAATAAGCTACGATAGCTTCCTTTAAGTGCCAAAATATGTGCACAAAATTAAAAAAGTAGTATTTTTGTATGTTAAATTCACATTTTTGTCTTTTTTTTTTTTGCTTTTGAGATTGTGGAAACAAACTGAAGCGGCTGAATCAAATTTCACAAATAAAATCCAGATTAAATTGCAGCCCAACATCCTGTTTGAGGCCAAAAATGCTAAAACACAGACAACAAGGATCACTCAAGGTCAGAGCAGAGTCAGACTGTGTTGTTTTTTTCGGCTCTGCGTGTTGAAGGTGAAGGAAGTTTTGTCTTCTGGGCGTGTTTGTTTTGCTCACCGCGATGATCTTCTGTCCGTTCTGCTCGCAGGTGCAGGGCCACCATCCTTTCACGGTCTTCTGCTCGAACAGAGACACCAGCCTGTCCGCCGGCTGCTCCAGAAGCTGCAGGTTGCATTTCTCTGGAGACTTGGCCGGACGCAGCATGTGGTTCAGGTCCATCACCAGGTGACCTAAAGAAACGTTCATAGTTCATGAGCGGCGACAACCTGCAGGCTGATCAACAAACATTTGTCACATGTGGTCCAGTTCCTGCTGCAGGTTCTGGAGCCTCTTAAGATGCTCTCAGAGGGCAGGACGAGCTCTTTAATGTACGATACGAGTCTTAAATTATGATCCTTTTGGGAAACTTCTCTTAGGCTAAAGAAGGTTTGAAAGATGGATCAGATCTGTATGAACCAGCCGTGTGAGCCCCCCCCCTGGAGCAGCTTTTTCTTAATGACTAATTACTGAGTGTTTATGAGAGAGTTATGGCGGATCCTGTGGCGAGCGCTGGTTAGTCCGCTGCTGACCATCGCTGACATTAAGTGAGGAGGGACTGTTGGTTTGATGAAAAGTGTTTTTCCAGAGCTGCTGCAGTCTGACGGCGTGATGGGGGGGGGGGGGCGGCTCGTGTCTGACCCTCGCACCGTGCGAGGAGATTAACAGCCGGCGGTCCGAGCTGACGGGCTGCAGACAGGCAGGAATGGAAGAAATGCTTTGAGGCGGCCCCACGCCCGCTGACCGTCCGCGGCGAGCAAACCGGAGCGAGACGGTGACAGACATGACCAGATCTGAGTCTGGATTCCTCATCTTGCAGAGGCGGTCTACGGACCGTCTTCCCCCCTTTCCTCGACAAAGGGGAGAAAAACGAAGCTTCGTTTTTCTCGAAGCTTCGGGGGGGGGGGGGGGGGGGGGGGGGGTGAAAGGGGAGAGGCGCGGCGCTGAGTTATTTCGAGGGCCGGGGCAGCGTCAGGGGTGAAGGAAAGGCGGAATTTTGACAGCTTGACTTCGAGGAGAAGAGAAAATAAAATCAGCCCTTCCTCTCTGTGAAATGTGCCAACACAGTGGAAATGGAAGAACGTTAATTCTAAAGATAAATGTTATCGCAGTAGTTTGTCTGTACGCACGTCGCAAATGCGGTTCTCCGGATGGATTTACCACCCAAACCTTGGCCAAAAACCAGGGGAAAACTGTGTAAATGTCGCTCCCAAAGTGAATTAACTGTATTTCTACAACCACAAATCTTGTATGCTTGTTTCTGACCTGCTTTGATAGGTCGTATTCTGGGGAAAACGGATCCACTCACTGTGATTATTGTAGGGTGAATTCAAACTAAAGAAGGCTTTTATGTTATTTTTATTTTAACTTTTACTCCAGTTATGAAGTCAAAAACACCACAGCAGCTAAGATCCCACAGAGGGACGCACCTGAATCTCTTCTGCTTCTCCTTCACTGGAATTATTCTGAATTTCACGACGAAATACAATAATTTTTTATTTGTTTTAGTTCCAGACGGTTCCAAGGTTCGACCAAAAAGGGCCAAAAATTGTGCTTTAGATTTAGATTTTTCTTGCAAATATTATCACCTAAACTGTAAAAATAAATGTATTAACAGATTTTGTTGATGTTCATGTACCATAATTATTCAGGTTATGAAAAGTTTGACCAGCAACCAGAAAAGCAGCATTTTTGGCTAAAGATGAGATGAAAGAAGTTTATTAAAGGATAACTTTCGTTTTTTACAACCTGGACTTTATTTGTAGCATTAAATATGACCATTTACTCACCCAGACAACTTTGGTGGCATTTGGAGTCGTTTTGAAGAAATTAGCCCCAGAGGAGCGGCGCGTATATCCGTATAATGCGAGTACTCGGGGCATCCATGCGCAGCCTCTATATAACGCATAATCTGCAGCGAAACTCGTTCATATTCCAATATTTTGTTATGATATGCTGGTGCTATTCCCCTCTGAGCCCGTGGTGGCATGTTATCAACATCCGGCGTCTCGAGACAACTACCTCTGACGTGGATGATGTCATTACCGGCGGTCGGCCACAAATACGCAATAACGAACCATAGCTGTGCCAAACTACAGCTAAACTAGCCGACCGCCGGCTCAGAGCAGAATAGCACCAGCATATCAGAACTAAATATTGGAATATGAACGAGTTTCGCCGCAGATTATGCGTTATATAGAGGCTGCGCATGGATGCCCCGAGTACTCGCATTATACGGATATACGCGCCGCTCCTCTGGGGCTAATTTCTTCAAAACGACTCCAAATGCCACCAAAGTTGTCGGGGTGAGTAAATGGTTGTATTTAATGCTACAAATAAGGTCCAGGTTGTAAAAAACGAAGGTTATCCTTTAACGTCTGGGCAGAAATATGATCTTCTCTGGTTTAAACATGAAGAAGCAGACAAACGGGAAACTTCACAAAGGTCACACACTCTTACCGAGGTAGTCGTCGAAGGAGAACTTGTCGTTGTCCCACACCTGGACGGTCAGTTTAGGAGCCAGTTTAGTCTCAGCTTTATCCAGACTCCAGAAATGCTCCTGCAGACAGGAGACAGGATGTATATTCACTTTATATCTGTTTCTAACGGCTTAAAGGAGCAGTTCACCCCAAAATCAAAGATCAACCCGTCCAGATTGTTTTGCTGTGGTCATTTTTCTTTCAGAAATCATCACCTGGTTCCTCAGCATAAACCCACAGACCTTTGAGCAGTTTCATGTTACATTTCAGTTACATTTCTCTGTCCTTTGACCCTCATTGGAAGAGTTTTAAAAAACAATACACACAAACAGGACCTGTGGAGCGAGTGTTAATGTTCTTAAATGTAATATTCATCTGTTGTGTCTGTTCAGCTGTTCTCTATTATGTATGAAGATGAAAAAGTCTCATTTATTAGTGAGATGTTTGTTTTCCCCAGTTTTCTTTTGTCAGCAAACCTCCAACCTCATCACAGTCAGTGAGACAAAAGCCGAAACCCCCCCCCACAACAAGCCTCTGAAAGCACCAGCTCGTCTCTTCTTCAGTCCTCTTTCAGAAACTCTCCTCTGTTCTCTGATTGAAGCTGTGAAACTGCGCTGCATCGACACGTCTCTCGCTACATCCCCACATCCACACTGGAGCTGTGCGTGTGTGTGTGTGTGTGTGTGTGTGTGTGTGTGTGTGTGTTAGACCTATTATCGCCTCTGGTAAATTCACAGAAAACTGCCAGACAGTATCTGATCCTGTGTCACCGCTGTGCTAATGGGCTTCACTCTGCAGCTGCTGCACACTGACTTTCCTCTCCTCGTCTTTCCATTCCCTCACTCGCCCTTTTTTATCTGTGTGTGTGTGTGTGTGTGTGTGTGTGTGTGTGTGTGTGTGTGACTGTGACTCTTTGGCTGTTGTTGTGTTGATAAAAAATATGGCTTTTCACACCTGAAATAAAACAGCTCCCCTGTGATTTGCAGCAAAATGTCAATACATCACAGCAACGTCCCTAAAAATACTCGGCGAGGAGATTTTCCGCAAACTAAAAAGCTGCTCTCGCCGGCCTCACACACTCGCCTGAACCCCCCCCTCTGAATTTTATGAACTCTGCTAATAACCAGGACGGGTGACGATCGATTTATAGCAAAGTGAGGAAAGAGAAGCTTTTGGCAAAAGCCTCTTCTGTCGCTCTGTTGAAGGACCAGTCTTTCATCGTGATCGGTGAATCCCAGCACACTGGTTTCCTGCTGGGGGGGGGGGGGGTCCACAGCGTCTGAGTCTCTGTCCTGATTTACACTCATGAGACGGGTCTGTCCATCTTCTTCCTGACACTTATCCGGGTCTGGGTCCTGCTAACTGAAGGCGTCCCAAATCAGGTTCCCAAAACCGCCTCAGCTGGCTCTGTCATTGTGAGCCTCTGCCAGATGTCTAACTTGGGGGTCTCAAATCCTGGATCTGATCCTGGATCTGTGAAGACTTCTCTTCTGAACTCGTGACTCTGTCTCTAGGGACGGTTGAGTATAAGACGGGTTTATCTGTTAATGTTAACAGTAATTTGTCAGCCGATGTTACGTTCACGTTGTTCATTTCCTGCTTTTTTTTGGCTTTCAGCTGGTGGGCGGGGCTTCAGAGACCCAGGTGCATCACAGTTCAGTGTTTTATATTTGCTTTGGCTCCCAACTCCCAACATGCCAAACTCAATTTTAACAAAACAGAATTCAAAACTCGAGATTACGTGCTCATATTAGGGCAAATTTAAAGCTCATTACACAGATTACAGATCAATGAACTGATTAGATTAGCATGCAAATCAATATTTAGAGTAAAACATCATATTCAATGAATAAAATGAAGGTTTTCATTATTTTAAATACTGACTTCTGCATTTTTTTTTGATTGTTGTTGTTTGTGTAATGTTCAGGAAGTGACCGCTGCAGGCTGGTTCAGTTATACAAACGACTTAGACCTTTTTATTTTGCAATGCTAAATCATTCCGTACGTATTACCTGCACAACTTAACTTACATAACATACTTAAATGTAATTAATTTAACTCAAGCCATGACCTTTTCTATCACGTTGTAAAGGCTTTCTGCAGAAAGGCTTTCTTTCTGGCAGGTGTGACGTGACAACAACGTCAGTATTTGACATCCTGAGCGTCAGTCCAGGCATTACATGCTGAGCCACAGCCGGAAAGTTTGGTTCTCCAGGTGAGAAATCAAAGGAAATTACACAAAAAGCCTCCTGAGCAGCACTTTATATTCATTTTATATGCTCTCTATTAAGCTTCGTATGCTGACTTTTGTTCTGGTACTCTATTCTGTCACTGAATATCCTGCTTAAAATGCCAGAGATGCTTCACTTTGCACTTTCTGTCATTTTAACCTCAGCTATGGCAACCAAAAAGGGACAAACAGGACTTTTAGCAGGAGTTTCTCTTAACGAATCATCTGATTTGTGGAACAAGTCTCTCTGCGTCCGTGTGTCTGAATGACGAACGGACTCGTCTTCGTCTCCGCTGCTTGTGTCACGACTTCACACGAACTCTCTAACTCAGAGTCTAAATCCACATCATGCTCTCACGCTTCGTAATGACACACAAACACCGAGGGTAAACACACTACACCCAGTGTGTGTGCATGTGTGTGCGTGTGTGTGTGTGTGTGGCTGCTCTCTGCAATATCTAACAACATCAATCAACTTCCTTTTTGTTGCCAGCATGCTAAGTACAGAGTCTTGTTCAGTCTTCTCCCTCATTTCCTGCATCCATCTGTCTCCGTCTCTCTTTCTCTCTCTCAAATCAAATCATGTCTGTTGGCACAAAAAAGTTACGTTAAAGTATCGCCAAAGCTAAATTTTGTTGAATCCAATGAACATTTTATAGGAAAACTTAATCCGTCAAAAATAATTGTGTCAGGCTTACGGTCATAATACTTTCTTTTTTTCTGAAATAATGTTGTGGTGCTATTTGAAGGAATTTAATAAAAAGGTATAAAGTGTATTTTTTGGTGAAATGGAAGTTCCAGTGAGAAACATGCTGTTCGTACGAAGAGACTATTTGTCCAGAGGACTGATAGAGAGCTTCATCACATGATGCAATCACCTGAACATCAATACCAGCACAACCAATCGGCTTGTGGCGTAAAAGGTGGAGGCTTCACACACACGTTCAACCTGCAGCACAGACGATCCAAACAATATGGTCACAATCTGCCTTCTGTTCCTGAGTCCTGCTGCTGAATAAATGACAGAAAACAGTTTCTGCACAACATTATGATGAAGCTGACCTTTAACCTTTTGGCAATAAAATGTCATCACTTCATCATTTTATCCTCAGAGACATTTGCGTGAAATTTGGTCATAATTAGTGTTTGAATTTTGATTTATGATCAATAATGTGTTTCGTTAGCTCACAGCGACCTCTGACCTTTGACCACCAAATCAGTTCATCCTCGAGTCCAAATGAAGGTTTGTGGCAAATTTGAAGAAACTCCCTCCAGGTGCTCCTGAGATGTCACGTTCACGAGAACGGGACGAACAACCTGAAAACATAACACCTCCACGGCTGCCGCTGTCATCAGCTGGTCAGAAACAGTCAATATGAACTTTCTGGTTTTATGTAAGCTGATGAAACTGTATGTCGTTGTTCGTTATGCTGCCCCCAAGTGGCTAAAAAGGAGGAGGAGGAGTAGCGGAGATGTGGAGGTCTGCAGTGTTTATCAGCTTAAATTTATTTAAATTTATTGGGACTGAGCTGGGTTCTATGATAACAGCCTCAGAACCAACTACCAGAGCGGTCATAACATTTCAACATGCAAATAAACTTTACATTATGAATCAATTAGTTTTTAGGTGGTTTTTCGGGGGTGTGAGGGGTTAAATAATCTGTCAGCCCCCCTGAGATGCTTTACATTTCATTCATTTTGCATATATGAATGAACACGACTTGAACAAACATGAAGTCAGAAGTGTGATACTAAAATAGTCATAATCCTGAGAAAACACACTTTGTTTTCTGAGCTGAACCAATCGAGTGCGAGCGTTGATAGTGCTGCTGATCAGCCCCTGTGACTCACTCATTATCTCACCAACCCCTGAGGTTTCTGGCTTCATAAACTCTGGCACCGGCTTTGTTTTGGAGTGAAAGCTCTCCACCCAGCGGAGCTTTCACTTCAACCTCCAGCTCGTCTTTTCGGCCGCCCGCTGATTGAGGACGCTGCTGCGAGCGAGCGAGCGCCGTCGTAAAACATGTCGGCCGGGGACGGCTAAGGAGGCGCAGGTTCACGCCAAGAAAAGCAAATGACAGCCGTGTTGTTATTCCAGCGTTCAGTGTGATGTTGTTTTAGCTCTTCGCTAGCCGGTTCTGTTGACGGCTCATGGTTCCCTCCTCTTTCTCGTAAAAATGTCACTTCATTATTTTTGTTAATTGAGGGCTGCTGTGGATTCTAGGGAATGTGGGGACCTCCTGCTTTCATTCATTTGCATTGGATTAATCGAATAATTCATTGTAAACAAGTTCAATAAAACAAAATAACACATGTGTTCTGACTCTTCCCTCCCTGTGGCTTTCAGCCTCAAGATCACAAATATATAGATTATTTAAAATAATTTGCTTGTTATTCCCTAAAACAGATCGTCGCCGTTGTTTTTACCAAACTTTATTTAAACAATAGCAAATAATGCATTTATTTGGGACTATTTTCTGCGGCGGATGAATGTTGTGGAGTGTTTGTGGCAGCAGGACGGTGTGTGTGAGTCAGATTAAACTACACTGTGTGTGTGTGTGTGTGTGTGTGTTCATGGTAATGAAGGAACATGTCAGCCAGAGCAACAGCGTGACTCACCGATGTGTTTTTAATCGTTCCTGGACAACACGGAGCTCGATGACACAGAGGCGGAAAGTACACGAGCCATTAAATAACAAGTTTGAGGTATTTGTACTTGAGTTTATCTAACTGATACGTCCAATGCACAACATTCCAGATGGAAATATGATAAAACTAATTATTAACGTGCTAAATATGATGCAGCATTATGGATTAAAGGCCTCACAGGTGTTTTCAGGTACGTCTCGTTGCACATGATAATGACTTGTGTGTACAAATGATTATCTTGTGTGCATGTGATTAAAACACTTCTTCTTCTTTGTTTCTCTTGCTGCAGGTTAGAGACAGGAAGTCACGTGTCTTACCTTCCTGTCGACCACACACAGCTGCTCGGCCGGTAGATAGTGGAAAGGAAACAGGAATCTGTAGTTGAAGTTGCCCTCGCCGCCCAGAGAGCGGTAATGGACGTCGGTCTTCTGCTTGTTGTGTTCGTGTCCGTCGAGCCAGCTGGGAGAGTTGTGAGGGTGTGAGTGGACGCTCATGTGATTTGTTTTTTAATTGATTAGTTATTAAGTATCAATACTGATTAAGTCCCTCCTACCCTTTCACGTAGATGTCGCTCATTTTCTCGCCGCTGATGCTGACGTCGTCCAGGATGACATCACTGGTGTTCCAGATGATGCAGCGCAGGAAGAACCTGAAGAAGATTCGACACACACCTGATCAACTATTGATGTATTATTAGCATATTGATTACAATATTTTTCATTGCTATTATTATTTGACATGATTGCTGACTGATACTGACTGATTGACAACTGATTGACTTGTTAAGCGATATACTGATTGATGGACCAACTGGCTCACTGATAGACTGATTGATTTCAGTCTTGATTGACTTTATTGACTGACAAACTGACACAGGTAGTGATTGACCGATTGATATACTGATTGATTAAGTAACAAACTGTGCCTGATTGACATCTTGCTTGACTGACTGACTGATTGAGTAATCCACCAAGTGATCGATTGACTGATTGATATACTGATCCACATATTGTTTGACTGACATCCTAATATACCGACTGATCAACATAGTTATTGATCGATTGACTGACTCACTGACAGTCTGACTGACTGATGGACCAATAGTGTGTGTTTGTGTGTGTGTGTGTGTGTGTGTGTGTGTGTGTGTGTGTGTGTGTGCATGTGTGTGTGTGTTCCTACTTCTTAGCCTTTCGCGGTGTGACATTGAACGGGGGTCCAGGGGGTCCCAGGGACTTGGGGAAGAGATCCACCCACATCATCAGACGCCCCTGACAGACAGCACCAACAGCCAGTCAAAGGACAGATATGAACATGGAAAAAAACAACCAAAAAGAAGACGGGATGGTGGAAACACAAGGACACACCTGTGATCACACTGAGTGTGAGTTACCTGCTCGATGTCAGGCTGCAGTGGGCTGTAAAGCCGTCTGGTCTCCACATGCTCAGGAACAAGACCCAGTTTCCTCAAGATGTGGAGAGACAGTCGCTCCTTAAGTGGGCCAAGGTGACGTTTGGACGTATTTCTGTCCTCTGAAAACACACACACACACACACACACACACACACACACAGGCATATGCGTGAAAGTGAGGTTTAAGTGAAGGTCATAGCACGCTTTATACGCCTGTTAAAGATCTCAGAGTGCAGAATGGAAACACAAAATACTGGGTGGACTGGGAGGAGAGCAGTTCAGAGGAATTATTCATTATTCACACACACACACACACCCACACACACACACACACACACACACACACACACACACTAAACTGTTCATTGGTCTTTGCATCACAACTGAATGAGGAAAATCAGCACTGCTTCCAATCAAAACTAAAATATCAAACTAGCGTCAAAAGTTTATGACTGTAAACTTAAAGTCACCTCGACTGTGAGAGGGAGAGACTGAGGAGAGGAGGCAAAGGAGAAGAGAGGAGGCGAAGGAGGAGAAGAGAGGAGGCGAAGGAGGAGAAGAGAGGAGGCAAAGGAGGAGAAGAGAGGAGGCAAAGGACGAGAGAGGAGGCAAAGGACGAGAAGAGAGGAGGCAGATGAGGAGAGAGGAGGCAAAGGACGAGAAGAGAGGAGGGAAAGGAGGAGAAGAGAGGAGGCAAAGGAAGAGAAGGGAGGAGGGAAAGGAGGAGAAGAGAGGAGGCAAAGGACGAGAGGAGAGGAGGCAAAGGAGAAGGGAGGAGACAAAGAATAAGAGAAGTGGAGAAAAAGAAGGAGAAGAGAGGAGGGAAAGGAGGAGAAGAGAGGAGGCAAAGGAGGAGAAGAGAGGAGGGAAAGGAGAAGAAGAGAGGAGGGAAAGGAGGGGAAGAGAGGAGGCAAAGGACGAGAGGAGAGGAGGCAAAGGAGAAGGGAGGAGACAAAGAATAAGAGAAGTGGAGAAAAAGAAGGAGAAGAGAGGAGGGAAAGGAGGAGAAGAGAGGAGGCAAAGGAGGAGAAGAGAGGAGGGAAAGGAGAAGAAGAGAGGAGGGAAAGGAGGGGAAGAGAGGAGGCAAAGGAGGAGAAGAGAGGAGCGAAAGGAGGAGAAGAGAGGAGGCAAAACATGAGAGAAGAGGAAAGGAAACAAACTAAATTTTAAGTGAACGAAAGGATGAGAATAAATGAAAGGAAAGGCAGAGGAGATGAGACAAGAGGAAGGAGACAAAAGAGAGTGAGGAGGAGAGAAGGGAAAGGGAGGAGGGGAAGAGACAGGGAGAGAAAACATAAGAGGAGAGATGAGGAGAAACAGAGGTACAGAAAGTTGAAGACAAACACAAGAAGAGGAAGAAGGGATGGGAAGGAGAAATTGTGAAACAGAACAGAAATTAATGCAGAAAATGAGAAAGGATGGGAAGAAGGGTGAAAATGAGGACAAGAAAAAGAGAGAGAAGGAAAAAGTGAGAACAGAGAGGATGATATGCAAGACTGGAAAGAAGAGGAGAAAACCAAGGAGTGGAGGAGAAAGTAGAGAGGAAGGTGAGTGAAGAAAGACACCACAGGAAACTTGGATTAAGACATGATAAGAGAGAGAAAGAGAGAGGAGAGGAGGTTCAGGAAGAGAGGAGAGAAAGAGAACAGGGACAAGAGAAGGAGAAGGTGAAGAAGACAAGAAGATGAGGGAAGAGAGGAAGAGATGAAAGGTAAAGAAAAGAAGATGGCAGAGAATGGGGAGAAAGGTGAATGAAAGGAGGAGGAAAGAAGAAGAACACACAACAGTGAAGGAGTGAACGAAGTCATCAGGAGAAACGAGTGAAGAGCGAAAACAGAAAGAAGGGAAAGAGAAAAGCCTACGGACAGAGAGATAGAAAGAAAGTGCACAACAAAAATCAGTGGTCGGAGAGGAAGAGGAGCGCGGCCTCTCGGCCAATTAGCAACCACCTTTGACGGACAGCAGGCTGACGCACGGTAACCGCGGCAACTGTGGAAAGAGAACGCGGCGGCGGCTCCTCGCTAACCGAGAGACGACCACGATGTTGACGTTGGCTTGTACGCACGCACACACTCGCACACGCACACACACACACAGTTTGTACCATAAATCACCATAACGACAACCATGACCTTGCATCGCACCAGCCATGGAACATATGTGTGGGTTCAGAGTGTGTGTGTGTGTGTGTGTGTGTGTGTGTGTGTGTGTGTCAGGGTGAAAATGAATCTTGAATATTTATCTCATCTCTCTGCTTTTCAGGTGGTCCTGCGGTTTAACTCCCTCCCTCCATCCTTTCCTCCTCCACTCCTCCCAAGCGCTACAGTCTTAGCAGCGGAGGAGGAGATGGGGGAGGCGGACCGAGACCTGGAGAGGAGAGATGGGGGACAAAGAACGGAGCGAAGACGAGAGGAGCAAGGAAAAAAAGAGGAAGAGGAGAAGGCGGCAAGAGAGGATCGAGGAGAAAACAGGAGGGAAGAGAGTGAAGAGGTTGATGATGAGGAGGAGAAAGTATGAAGGAGAGAAAATGAGGGAGAACGAAGGAAAAATTTTGACAAATTTTAAGAAAATCTGCAGAAAAAGATGCAAATTGAAGCCACGACTGTTCGGTGAATATTCGGAGTTGCTTCTTTGATAGAAACAGTAGGTGGCGCTATTTTCCAGTCAGGTGCCATTAAGGCGTCACAGAAGAAGTTATGTATTGATTTGAGGAAGGTTACGTCTCCTCATCGCTCCACACAGATCTCATGCCTCTCTTTCTGTTGCACTTTGCTGCATTTTCTTCCTATTATTACACAGACTTTTCCCCATTTTTGCGATATTTCGACCTTCTTCTCAACTTCACGGCCAGGTTCAGCGCGTGGAAATGAGTTTGTGATTCACTAAAGCAGCCTTCAGGTGAGACAGGCAGAACCACACACGAAGAACAGGCCAATAGGATCAGGATCATGTCAATCCCAATAAACATGACTCCATATTGTCTAATAATAATCAACACACCCTCATGAAGAGGAAGCCAGAAGAGAGGAGGTGTGTGTGGTGTGGGACGGGGGAAAGAAAGAAAACGAAAGAGAAAAAAGGCAGAAAGCTGTAAAAGAGAAACGAAAGAGAGGAGAGAGGGAGATATGGGTGGAGTGGGAGGACAGTGCCGAGTGATTTATTTTATTTGCTGTGAATTTACTGATTGTGTAAGAACACACACACACACACACACACACACATACACAAATATGACGACGATATGAGTGTGTGCAGTTTGTATTTTCATTAAAGTGACGCTTTTTTTTAATGGTGGAAGGTCTGATGGAGTCTGAGTCAATCAGCAAAGAAGGGCGTATGAGTGTTTGTGTGTGTGTGTGTGTGTGTGTGTGTGTGTGTGTTAAGTGGCGCCGATGATGCCTTAATCGAACTCTCCTGTACTTGAAGCTTTCCAGCCTCTCACTCTATTTGACTCTCTCTCGCAAGTTTAGTTTTCACTTCACAAGGGATTTAATGGTACCACACACACACACACACACACACACACACACACACACACACACACAAACGTTAAGTTGTGGTTATGTAATGTAAAACTGGATGTTTTGGAGGATTATATTCCAGCGTCGCAGGCATGAAACGGCCATCTTTGCCGTCTGGTGGATGCAGTTTTCATCCTCCAGGTAAACAAATGGAGGCGATCACATGTCAGCTGCTGGCTTTGGGATTGGTCGAGTCTCGAGTGTGATGAACTAGTTTTCCAGTCACTCCACGTCCTGTTCGCAGGATGACTTTGACAATCTTGTTTTAGAACTGATACAAGCTGCAGAGAGCTGTGCTGTTATTAGCATGCTAGCCTTGCTTGCTTCCACAGTTCATGTTTACAACCCCACCCACATCAATTCCTGTCCTCTCTGCTTTAGGCAGGTATATTTCTCCAGGTGGATTTCAGTGTGCATGCTCAGCAGCACTCATATCTGACTGTTTGACCGCTAACTTTAACATAATCGTGCTTACATCCAAAAAAAAGTGTTTTGCAGATGATTTTTACAAACAAAAGTCGTCCTGGCCTCACATTTCTGTCTCTGCACACTCTCAAATCTTCATTTGCAGACTTATTACCACACATGTTTAGTTTTTAGCATTTATTTTTGATGATTTATGAGCATTCGTCACTCACCGAGGTCTGCAGCAGAGTACTGGTCTCCTCTGAAGTGGACTACGTCGTCTTGGTAGACCGGCTTTGGCAGGTTTCGCCGCTCACACACTCTGTGCAGCAGCTGCCTGGGTGTCAGCTGGTCTCGCCACTGGTTCACCCCTGAGCTAATGGGCGAGAGACACAGAAAGAGAGTGTGTGAGACAGAGAGAGGGGGCAGAGGCCGCAGAGGAATATGTGACAGCTAGCATAAATAACAGGAGTCATCGGGGGGTCGTCTCTACTCACACACAGTAGGACTGTGGCAGGCCACAGGTGGCTCCGTATTTGGACAGGAAGCGATTCTCCAGGTCGATCACGGTCTCTCCGATCTTCTCGTCTTTGCTCAGCATGTCGTGGTCGTACACCATCACCCGAAGGTCCTTCTCCAGAGGCAGGGAACAGGTGAGCTCGAACATCCTGAAAGAAAGAGGCGGCAAGAGATGGAGAGCGGTCAGAGGTGAGATTAAAAACCTCCAGGGGCTGCAGGTAGCAGGAGGTGATGTGACGATGAGGTCCCCACAACTCCCTCTGGTAGCCATATTTAAGGTTCAAGCCCTTTCTCATCGCACGACTGCATAATTGCGTTATTTAATCACTTTTCAGAGCATGTAAATGTGATCAGATGCTGTTTTCAGTGTCATGTTCAGTCCTAACAGTCTGCAGCATGAGATAAAATCCCCCAAAGAAAGAGAACGAGAAGGAATCTATGGATGTGGAGAGTCATCACCTTTATGTGAAGGAATCTGGAATCTGATCTCTGAAGTCTGAACCTCAACAAGAACAAAAAAAGTCATGTCATGTCTTCAGTTTACAGGCTGCACTCTGAGCTCTGATGCTGTGATTGGTGTGAGTGCAGCGACCCCTAGTGGTGTAAAACGAAAAAAAAAAAAAAAGCCCAAAGGAAACAATGAAGAGAGCGAGAAGGAAAAGTGATCCGATGGCCACCAGCGTATTAGAGAGCGCGACATAAATCTGTCATCCTGTTGAATTCGAGCATGTAGTCAATCATGCTGTTAGTTTCACTGTATGTTACGTGATGTCTTCATGGAAAAGATTGCCTTCGTGTCAACCTGAGTAATGTGTTTGGGCTGGAAAGAGAAAGTCCACCCATCATTTAACATGTTCAACGAGGATGAGAATGAGCTCGAGTCTTTTGGTTTTTTCTTTAAGTCTCCAACTAAAACCACAATTATATGTGACACAGCTGAGATGAAGGAAGCAAGACCTCAGAGGAAGGAGAAGCCAGGAAGCTGTAAGGGAGCAGGTGGCTTTCGTTGGGGTCTCAGACGATCAGGTGCTGGATCAGGCAGAGAGCCAGGACTTCAATTTTTAAATGGGCCCTTTAATTACAGAAATGAATACTGTTCGCCTTCCTTTGACGGCTTCCAACTGGCAGCCTCCATAAAAGCTGCAACGACTGGTATCAAGCTCGTTATTTACCAGCGAGAGTTCGACTCATTACGATCGACAAATCGTACGAAAATGAAATATTCCATCCAATCTGTCACGTATATTTTATGCTGTGGATTGTGCAGAATAACACATCCTTTAATTATATTTTGATTCTGTTCAAGCAAACACCTTCTTGTTTGGATGGCCTGGCTGGTTATTGTTTAAGTTGATTGCAGGGAGGAAGAGAAATCGACTGCTGGGCGAGATAGATCGACTTTTGACAAGAGAGAGAGAGGGCCGTGCTGTCGATTCATAAGATCATCGAAACAGAAACGTTGATGCTTTCAAATCAATGCAAGTCAGGTCGGAATTATCAGCTCTATCATTCTAACTCTGTTAAAGTATTTATAAGTCGATGCTGTTGCCCTCGATCACTGTGACAGGCGTGCTGTGATTGGTCCAGACTTCAGCTGAATAAAAGCTGTTTTTCACGTTTTTTTTAGAAAGGAAAACATGTTTTTAGTCTTTATTGTGTATTAAATGTTAAATATGTGTAAATATGTGCTCACAGTCATTTAGGATGGGCCAGTTGTTAAAGGCCCCAGTGCTGCTCCTGGGCTGGAGGAGCTGGAGCTACGCATCACTAAAGCAGACTGTTGACTAGAGCAACTTAACAGCGGGTTTTAGCTTGAGCACGACATTGTCACATATTCAGAGATGAGCCCAGAGCCGAGAAGCGACGGGGGAGGATGGACGCATTTTTGTGGGTTCATCCAGCGAATTCCGAAATGTCGGCTCTGTGAAGGCTTTCGATGAAGAGGAATTTGTCAGCTTTACAAAAAGTTAGAGATTTCAGTTGTAAACCGATCCACTTTAAATGAAGAGACAGAGAATCAGGCTGAAACCAAACGTCCACCATCCCGGACTGCAGACTGATCCCATGTGGACTTTGTCTACGTGTTGCGTGTTGTGTTCAGGGTCATCACGTCACGTCACCGGAGACACAACAACATGAGATGGACTGGACTCTCTCCCGAGAACAAGCCTGTATAGTCTGCAAGTCTGCGATTTAAGGGAAGTCTGGACATTTGAGTTCAGCCACAGACCGACAGAGAGCTCAAAGAGATGACACGTACTTCCCAAAGACAGGGTCCAGTGTGCAGGGGATGTAGTTTTCATGGTCGTTAACGGTCTTTTTCCCCAAAGTGATCTTCACGTAGGGGTCACACTAAAAACACAAGAGCAGAAAACAAACTTTTCAACTCATCTGTTGTCTCATTCTTTTCTTTCCTCGTCATTTCTTTGAATTCAGCACCATGTATCCATCGTTCCATTTTGTAATCCATTACATTTCATAATTAAAAATAATAATCAGATGCTCGTCTATCCGTCCCGCTTTCTCTTCCTCTGTCCCCTCCTACCTTCCCGTTGGTGTCTTTGGGCTGCAGTCCCTGAGCCTGGATGACGTAGACTCGGACCAAACACTCCTCGATGCCGTTGGGAGGGAGCTTTCTGAACTGCCTGGGGGGTGCGGGGGTGGAGGGGTCGTCCGGCAGCGGGTAGATCTTAAACATACCCTGGTTAACGAGGGGGATTGTGGGGTCAAAGCAGACATTAATTACAATATTTACAATGTGAGATACAGACAGTGGTGGAAAGTAACTAAGTACATTTACTCAAGTTCTGCACTTTAATACAATTTGAGATACTTTTACTTATGAGAGTACCTCAGTTTCATGCTACTGCAGCTGCAGTAACAGGTTATTTTATTTTTCAGAATTTGAGACTGAGCCATAGATGAAACTATCCGAAAGTGTGGAAAGTAGTTAAAATGTGTACATTAACTAGTACTTTTACTTTAATACTTTTGTGCTTTTACTTCAGTGAAATCTTCAGGTTTATTTTTATTTACTTCTACCACCTTCATACTAATTAACTGTTAAAAATACAACAACACCATGATTTCCTGGAGAACTTGCTTCCTCATTTGTTGAGTCATTCTTGTCATGCTTTGCTGTGATTGGCTCAGCTGTTTCAAGGATATTAGCCCAATGATGTGACTGGCTAGCTTACTAACCCCCACACCCTACATGACCTGATGCAACAGCTGCACTTAAAGACACCCACACACATCAGTTTGAGTTCATCCTTACTGTTTGCTCAACTGAAGATATACAAAAATAAAATAAAAAGAAATGAAATAATTTGTCAGTTACGGTTTGTAAAGTTTTTGGCACCATTTTCGTAGCTTGCTCTCGGATGCCTGTTGCTTTCAGTCTGACCTCACCTGGGCTGTTATTGGCTGCTCAAACCCTCAACTGCCCGAAGAACCACAGACCACAAGAACTGGCAGTGGATCATAAATGATTGAGAGGGATTGCTTTTGTGTGAGTCTATACATTGTTTTTTACTAAAATCCTGCATAACATACCTTTAAAATGGGGCCAGTGACATGAATGACCATGAACATAACATATAAAATAAGTAACATAGAACCACATAGCAGAAACAAGCACAACAGAACGGAACAGAACAAAAAGGAAGCTAAATGTCAAAGCTAAAGCTAAACTGGACAGAAAGTAACACAAACATCAAACAGTGTTTAAAACAGTTTTTACCTTGAACTCTCCCACAACTGAGGGATCTTCTGCATCATCCTGAGTCTTCCCTCTGTAAAGCTTGAAAGTCTGACAGAAATCTGAGAGACCCTCAAAACCGTCCACCTTCTCTAACTCGCGGTCGTACACCTGAGGAAGAGGAGAGGACTTCGTCACATATCACTGACAGCGCTGTTCGTGCGACGCAATGAAAAGGAGAGGGGGGGGAAAGGTGAGGAAGAAGAGCAGAGGAGGAAGGGAGGAAAGAGTGACAACACGGCGCTCGTGAGAGTAAATCTTTAAACAGGAACACACACACACACACACACACGCTGGTGTTTCCATCAGAATCATCTTTATTTCTAACGGTCTTTAGCTCTCTGACAGAACACACACACATTGTTCGACATGGCATCATAGCTGAGGACTGGCCAGTTCAAGTCCACTGGTCCTGGATTAAACCTGAGCCAAGAGCTACTCAACACGATATTACAGTCGCACTGCAGGGGCGCTGGCACGAGGCGAGTGTGTGTGTGTGTTTGTGGATGCACACATGCTGAATCTGGGCAGGGGCGACCATGTGTCAAAAGCACAAAAAGATTCATTTGTTTTCATTAGCCATGTTTGTTTACACCAGTCGCACACATCCCCTCGTTCTTTTCCTATCACGGAGGAATGGCAGCTCTGCAGCCGGCGAGCTCCCCGAGCTGGAAAACGGTGGTTCACTTCGGCATCAGACCGACGGAGCTAGAAGCGGCAGAACTGCGGCGCTATCGACGGGAGAGGGGGGAAAATGAGGATTCACTGTATCCCCCCGTAATTAGCCAATAAGCGTAGCCGCAATCTCAATATTATCATTCCAACACATAATTCTGCAGCGTACAGCTGTCATTTCTCATACGATGTACAATTTGTGGTTTGTAAGTTGTGCACACTCTGGGGAGACGGGGCTTTGAGAGCAGCTTCATCTTCCACTGCAACGTCTTTGTAATTAAACAAAGGGAACAAAGAGGCTAGTTAGGAAAGAGCGAGATGTGGGGAGATGAGGGGCAAGAGGGAGGAGGGAGATGAGAGGAATGAAGGGTATATGGTCTAAGATTTGGGTGGAGAAGGGGTGAAAGAGTTGGAAAAGCAGGGTGAGGATTTGGGGGGGGAGGAACAGGACAAAGAGAGAGTGATGAGGGGGGATGATGTAAACGAAAAGAGAGGTCTGGAAACAGTGGTTCATTTCACTGCTTGAGCACCAAACCCAGTACCGAGGGAGAGGGGAGACGAAAGGGAGAGGGGAGAAGGTTTCGACAAAGCACGAGGGGTTGATATACGACACAAAAGCTAGCCCGAAAACCTCTTTCTTTGAGTCCAAACTCATCTATAGCTTTCTTACTGAGAGTTAGGTGAGAAGATTGATGCCACTCTCATGTCTGTATGGTAATTATGATGCTAATTTAGCTTAGCACAAAGACCAAAGCCTTCATGGCAGCCCTGAAATGCTCATTTTTCTCCACAGACCACTATTATAAAAGAGATAAGTGTAAGTGTGAGTCTTTGGGTGGGATTATTTCTCATCCTGGGTTTGATACGTCTCCTGCACTGACTCCTATAATGACCTTTACACCCACATCTTCCTTCCTAAGTGTAAGAAACTGTACAATCACACTAATTGTGGATGGATGTAGTGATCATGTCAGGATGTAAATGGGTGGATGAAAGTTTCTTTACACAAGCAGTGTTGTGTTATTTGTCCGATCATGTCAGATTGGGATAGTTTCACCAGTCCTGAAGTGAAATAGAGTCATGCAACTTCATAGAGAGAAAAGACAGAGGAACCTTCTATCAGATCTGCAGGTTTATGGGTAGACTGGTGATCTCTACGATGCTTGAGGTGAAAATAACGGGGACAGCGAGGGAACATAGAATTGATGAGTTTTTAAAATGCTACCCGTGGAACGGTGAAGCTGAGGCTGAGGAGGTTAGAGGTGTGAAAGCCTTGAAGAAAGCTCGGATGATGCAAATGAAAGACGAGTCTGGAAACGCTGGCTCACTGGAATACAACAAATCCCAATCCGCCTGCACCAAACCCAGTACCAGGGGAGAAAGTGAGAGGAGAGAGGAGCAGGAGGAGGTGAAGATGGAGGGCGAGGGGCAAAACAAGTCGTAAGAGGGATGGAAACAGCAGCGTCTTTGTGACAGAAGCAAAACGAACATATTCTAGGAAGAAACAGGGGAGAGGAAGCAGGTTAAGGCAAGAAAAGAAGAAGAAGAAGAGACTAGCATTAGCGACCGTCTTCTAAGCTGTGGCAGCAAATCTATCGTGGAGACAGCAAAATGCTATCAACTTAAGAACATAATATTTAGCATTGATCAGTCGTTCATCTGACAGAACAGATAAACGTGCAACATGCTAACGCTCATGTTTCACTTGCAGCAAAGCTTTTCTTTTTTACCTGACAATGAGTGCAGCACCACAAGTGATTTGCAAAGAAAAGGTCACTTGAAGTGAAAGACTGCTTTTCCCCAAAGTCTCCAACCTGGACAGACCACCACAACAGTAGTCCAGGGCCACACATTGCACCGCGAGCTAGCGTTATGTAGCATTTAGCCTACTGCTACTGCACGCTCTTCATCTCTGTCAGTCAAATCTGAACACACAGACATGAACATATTTTTAGATATAGTTTAATTTACTCTTCCCACAGCGTCTGACTTTGAATATTATTATTTTCTTATTCAAAAAGTTGGTTTATCAAGGTTTAGTAGAAAGAGTTCATTGTTTCACAGCATCCTGTGTTTGGAAACAAACTCTTATCTGACAGTTTACTTTCTCTTGGACTGTTACTGAAGTTCATCGGGATGAATTCTTCAGGGATCTCTCATTTGCTGAACTCGGTATGATATATTTAGCCTGTTCCATGGCTCATTTTCTAGCAGACCTCCATGAGTGGAGAGTGCTGAATTGCTGATGCAACTGCGAAGCCTCTGCAGCGGCTGGAGGAGGAGATGGAAACAGAAACAGAAAGGTGACAGAAAAGGAGGCGACAGCAGAGTTGAGGCCGAGAGGAAAGGTGAGGATATTAAGAGAGGGAGTTTACCTCGGGTCAAAGCGAGGCTGGAAACTGCGTCTCTGCTGACAGTAGCAACCCGAAGGGCAGAGGGAACAAGAGGAGGTAGGGAGGTGAAGAGAAAGGAGGTGGCAGCACGGGGTGACAGGAAGGTAAAGGAAGGTTGGAAAGGTTGGAAACAGTGGCTCATTTCCTCGTGACAGTAGCAGATCTGACTAAAGGGGCTGTCAAAAGAAAGAAGGGAACAGGAGACTAGAGGAGAGGAGAGGAGGGAGGGAATAACTAAAAAAGGAGGCGTTGGCACGGAGTAGGTGGAGGGGAGGAGATGAGGAGAGGGTGAAACCGAGGCGAAGCGACGATGGAACCAGTGGCTCATTGGTCATTTCGCTCGTTTCCATCCAACTGTCAAGTGAATTTCGAGCAAAGTTTTGAAATGTCGCAAAAGCTCAAAGGCGACTTAGATGTGTTTCCATCGGCAGGGGTGAAAGCATTTAATAGGCTCCCTGAATGAAAAAAATACACCCACTACATGGCTAAATGGAAAGAGCCTTTCAAGGGTCAACGACTGCTGGGCAAGTTGTTATTGTTCTCTATTGTGGCTTTTAGTTTGAGCCAAATTTTGTTGTTTTCATCTGAAGAAGAAGACAAAGAATTGTACTTCTACACTGGAGCATGTTGGACGTGGTCTTTCTGGAACATGTCTGGCAGTTAGAGGGTAATTTTAAATGAGACTGATCTGTACGTTGGCCAACATCGATCAGGTAATTTGTCAATCTTCCACAAACCTTCACGTAAAAGCTTTTCACACCAATTAAATCATCAAAATACTACTTTCAAGCTCTCGCGGAGCCTTTGTGCTGCACACACGTGAGGATATATGCCAAACAGTGATTGCACGGCTGCAAAGCCAACCAAAAGCTCTACGATGGAAGAGAAAGGACGTAAAAAGAAATGGAGAGGGCCGAGTTGAAGCCGCTGCACTGATGTGAAATGGCTTTCAAGGGAGAGGTTAGAGGTCTAATTTAAGAGTAATAAAAAAAGGGCAAATTCTGACATGATTAGTCATTTGTTTGGGCATCAGACAAGAAGAGTGACGTGTGCTTTGAGTCCCGGTGGAAGGAAAGGTCGGCATTTGGGCCGAGAGAATCGGGATAAGGGTTGAACAGAGCGTGGGCGATGGCGGAGGGGCTCCTGGGATGCCGGGTGAACCGCGGCAGACTCTGAAAGAACGAGACGTTGACGCGATCCCTCGTCTTGGGCTCGCCGACATCGTAGAGCGGCTTTTTCTCTGAATCCGTCCCACGACGGCGTTCCCGAAGCGAATTCAACACGGGTGAGTCATCGGAGTCGTTCGGAAAACGGGCCGCAATGTCACGACGCCGGAGGACGGGAGGACAGGGCATGAGAAGAGAGGGGGAGGAAGGGAAGGATGGAGGGACAGACTGACGGAGGAGGCTGGCAGGAGGTCAAAAATGTGATTTAAATGGTGAAGTTTGGGGCAATGAGCACAACATTTTCAGAAAATGGAACAAAGAGCTGCACTGTCCCCATCTCCATGTTTTCCTCTATCACTCTCCAGCTTTAGTCCTTCGTCTCTTTGTCTTCTCTCAATGATGTCTCCCCTTTTCTCTGACCTTTGCTCTTCAACAGACGCACTCAAATCTGAATTTGGTCTAGATTTACATTTACACACACACACACACACACACACACACACACACACCGGTTCATGTAGAGCATCACTGAACTGGACAAACACACACACAGCAACTAAAACTCGTTCATTTACGCATCATTTTTTCATTCGACAATGAATAACTTAATTATTAAATGTCAAAAATAATATAATAAGCATGCTTTGCTAAAAAAAAGTGGTAGAGGTATTGAATTCATATCAGTATGGACTGGTTTTACACCCCCTCTAAGGGTAGATAACATACATGCAAATAAAAAAATAAATCAATACATAAAAAGACTTAAGACAGTATATGTAAACAAGACGACCCAACATTTGTGAAGACATCACAAAAATACTGGGTAAAAAAAACTGTTTAATTTCCCTGGAAGGAAACCTCCCTGCTAGCTCAGAGTGCATAATTAGCTGTTAGCATCTAGCGATCAACCCATGCTGCCAGTGGACGGTCTGGAACACACGCAGTTCATATCACACTACGCGCAAGCGCTAGCTTTATGTCGCTTCGGTTAGCATTAGCGCTGCTGTTAGCTGCCATTTCTCACTGGAAGACTATGTGTCATATTAGCTATCTAGTGTCAAGAAGTAGTTTCTCTGGTTTACAGCTGTACCTGTCTCATGGTGTGCAAGAAAAAGTGTATTTGTTGAAGCTGCATAATGAACAAATATTTGGTGTTTTACCTATATATAATTTCCACTTGACTACACACGCATAGAAAACACACGATACACAGATTTTTATATGGACAGAGCAGAGACAGATGACATTAAACACACACTCTCTTACCTTCAGTGTGTCGAAACCTCTCTCCAGGTACGTCCCGTACTTGTTCTTCTCTCCTGTGGAGGCGTAGAATTTACTCCACCAGTCCATGAACTCCTCTTCCTGTTGGTGACATGTTCAGAGGTCAGAGGTCAGAGGTCGGCAGGTTAACAGTGGACTGGAGCTGCTGAATCTAAAGGCATCTACAAATTGAAACTCATGAAAAGCTTTAAAAGGCTTAGATGAAAATAACTGTGTGCAGTTTTAAGAGCATTTTGGTCTGTTGTGTTTACAGCGTAAGTCCGAACTGTGTACGTTTATAAAATGTTTGCATTGGATTAAACTCCACGCCGTCTTTATTTTCATACCAGCTGAGAAAAACGACCTCAAAGTTCATCTCCTGTCTCACCGAAACCTCCGTGGAGGCTGAGGCGGACCCTTCGCTCAACACTTTAACTCCTGTAATGACCTTTGACCTTTAAAAGACACGAAAAGCCCTGCAGTGAGTGCTGTTTGCCTTTGGAGAGCAGCTCAGAAATAACCCGCTTTTCATGATTTTTCCAATGATCGCATGGCAAAGTGGACTTCGCCAACTCACGTCAACACAAGTAAAAATTGCCTCTGGTGGCTGCGTGGCATTAAGGTCATGGTATACGGGTGTTCTGAGGCAATGGAAACGGATAACACGAGGATGGGAACAGGCTCAAAGCGGACTAAACCAACAGTGGCATCAGAAAAAAAACACGTTATGGCACAAAAACAAAAAACAGCGGCGAAGTGTATGTTTATGTATGAATGAGCCGCTCTGAGCTCCTCTCCATCACTTCTCTGCTACATGTAAACGTTGATTAAGATTAAATAAGATTAAAAACAGAAGATCAAGTTCAAGCCTGGACTGAATGTTTTTAACAAATGCACCATTTTATTTTTTTATTTCTCATGTGCATGTTGTCAGATTCTTGTACTTCTGTTGCTTCTGTGGACTGCGGCTTCGACCTTTGCCCTCCTTAGGATTGGGAATATATGTGATCCAGAGAGTTAGGTGGAGCGAGGAGAAGGTCTCAAGTCTTCAATATGACGTCCAGAACTAAAGACCAACAAGTCCAAAGTCGTAAACTTTGTCTTCCAAGTGTTAAAAAAGTCATTATGAGCCTTTTAAGGAATGTGATTACGTTTTTTAGAATGCTGAATGTGTCGCATGTTACCGTAACGTATCATTTGTAATCTTGCTGCCGGTATGAACCAATCAAATGCACTTTTACCCTCTTGCGCAATATGATTGGCTGCCACCTGATTGTTTTTAAAGATAAATATCCATTGTCAGGAAAATGAGGACTTGATTCATGAGGCTGAGGTTTCTTCCATGTCTAACACTGTAAGGCCCACTGTTGCAAAATTACAACATCAGTTTTAGCTACACAAACAAAAAAAAATCAGCAAGTGTTTTCATTTTTTTGGACCATTTAACATAGTCAGTGGGTAATATTGGTTAAACCCGCAATGCTATTGGATGGTAAATGTGTTTATAGGTCCGGCCATCTGCCCATGAACTCACACAACCTGCAAACTTTGGGGGTATTTTGGCCTTACGGGGCTAAAGACCAAAGTCCAAGTGTAATCACGAGTAACTGGAGTTTAAGTCTTGATTTTTACAAGCTAAGTCTAAAGCTAATGCTATCTGGGTCCACATCTCTGGAGTGAAACTCTGTTCCATACGTACCAAAACTCATTCAAAAATCCTACCTCATAATGCCAATAACTAAAAATCCATCCGAAGAACAGGACCTGAGCAGTATGTCGTGTGGTACGGTACTTTTTTAAACAATAATAGGCTCTTTTAAGTTTGTTTAGTATTTCTGTTTAACAGCTCATTCAGACATGTTTAAACAGCTAAAAAGGTAAAAAATTAACATTAGATGAAGGACATGGACGTCCATCCACCCCTGTTACGTCCTTTCAGGGACTCTCTTGCTTCTTAAGCTACGTTTGTTTTCACTGGTTGGAAAGTCGTGCAGAAAAAAATTGAACATCTAACAGATTAAATCTTGTGACTACTTCAGGAACTGCTCTGATACTGGGCTGGTGGTGGAGCGATTTGTCTTAAAATATGGAAAGCAAACCCCATGGACAAGTTTTTCAGACAGACAGATGAGTGAAATGCTAAATGACAGACAGAATTACAGACGCCAAGAGAGCTGAAAACACCCTCATCACCTAAACACAATGCATTAAAAGTTTTCAAAAATATTGCAAAAAAAAATGTTGCAAAAAGGCAGAAAAAATATTTTTTTCACACACACATTCTCCAGTGATGCATTACGTTTAAAGCGTTCAGTTTAAAGCAGCAATCAGAAAGTCATTTATGTGATTAAACAAAATTAGCTCAAAAACTTACCCACTGTAACATCTAGTGTCAGCGTTAACAGTAAAAGGCAGGTCAGACAGGGATGTCGTTTCATCGCAGACTGCACACTCAATCAGCGCAAACACACAAACGCTGACAAAACGTGACCACACACTAAAATAACAGGATTAAACCGCACTTTAAGTAGCTTTTCAACACATTTCGTAATACTTATTCTCATTACACACATTCAGGGGTTCATTCCAAAATGAAACATACACCATTTGAAAAAAAAAAAAAGAGAAATAAATCCCTCTATTACAAAATGACTGCTGGCATGAAAGTAAAGGCCGTTAAAGTCTTACTATTACAGCCATGAGTCATCCTGAGGCCGGCGCTCACAATGTCGTTCTGTTTTGGAGGATAAAATATATTTGTTTTTGAAATGTTGACTGATGGCGTTTTGTGGTTTGGATATGAGTCACTTTGATTTATATGATATGATTTTTGGGGGGGAATATATAACATCTTTGAATGAAACCCTGTTATGTGTTTTTATCAGGACTTTTTTCCCCCCAAGTATGAAGCAGCCTCATCCATCAAATTTACTAAAAGTCTGTTCACATTGGCAACGATTGGTCTATTTAAACATTCGTTTTTGAGTGTTTTCTCACAGAAATAAAAACCCTGTCTGTCTGAGTGTGTGTGTGTGTGTGTGTGTGTGTGTGTGTGTGTGTGTGTGTGCGTTTCCAGCCGCCCGTTGGCCCTGACGCAACAAGGAAACAACGACTACAAAGATGGAGAATACAGAGGGGACAGATCAAACTACCAGGCTGCCCCTTCACACACACACACACACACACACACACACACGCACACACACACACACACACACACACACACACACACACACACACACACACACGCACACACACACACACACAAAAACACATTTCAGTTGGACGCGTCTCCGCCCTGCAACCTTCAACCCTCTGAGGAACACTCCGGCTTAAAACACACTCATGACGCATGTACCACTTTTTCCTTTGTGTGTGTGTGTGTGTCTGTGTGTGTGTGTGTGTGTAGAACAAAAGTGCTCTTATGGCACTGGGTTGGTGTGGAATCCCCTTTCTCCTACTTCCCACAGACTCACACACACACACACACACACACATAACCGAGAGGGGAAAACTATGGAATTCCTCATTTTCCAAAGTGGCAGCATGGCATGGAAAAGGGCAGCACGTGGAGTTTAACTGGGACATGACACACACACACGCATGCATGCAAGCATGCATGGCGCTGGGTGTCTGGTGTGTGTTAATGTGCCCTCTGTGTGCAGCCGGTGCCAAGCACTGATGACAGGGGCGCCAGAAAGTGTGTGTGTGTGTGCGTGTGTCAAGGTGTGTTCAATCAAGTCCACGACTCCCGATTCAGACAGATTAAAGCAGCCGGTGGAGCGTTCCAGACTGCGGTGGGTATTTAGTACGCACTCAAGAGATCGAACACACGCATAAAGTCACACACACATGCGGCGGTCTGCTCAGGGTGTCAGTGCGGTTTGCAGCCTATCATTACGCCCTGCAGGGAAAGCCAGGCTAACCAAACCAGCCTGGCACTGCCAAGAACTCTGCGAGCAGAGCGACTGGATTTACATAAGAGCTCCGCGTTGCTTCGTAAATGCTTTTTGTGGGGGGAAATCCCTTCCACAGAAGCGTTAGGGGTCAGAGGTCGAAGCCGCAAGCCCGACGCTGGAAGAGGCTGCACAGCCAGACAATCCAGAGTCAGTGAGACCAAAACTGAACACCGTTCGACTCAGCAGGAAGTTGCTCTCAAACAGCTGACAAAGTGTAAACACCAGTGATGCTGAAGGTTACAGTGCGCTGGTGGTTCTTCACTTGACCTCAAGTTCTTGGTAAATACAGGTGGGAGTAAAACTGAAGAGAAAAACAACATTAGGAAGGTGTTGAACCGCCACAAGCCTCCAGAGCAGCTTCATTTGTCCTCGTCATGGATTCTCTAGCTGTGTTGAACTCTACTGGAGGACAGATGAAGACATTCCCTCATTTGGTGTTTTGATTAATTCATCGTTTCTCCGTTCGCTGCAGAATGACACAAACAAGAGTTTTTCTGGACCACAGAATTTCTGTGTGTCCTCCAAAACCGTCAGAAATCACTGCTGGAAAATAAATGTTTCATGATGTGACAGCACTATGGTTAAGGTTTGGTTAAGTTCAGGCACAAAAAACGTACTTAGGTTTAGGGAAATATTGTGGTTTGGGGTTAAAATGACTACTTTGTTTAGGTGAGGGCACCTTCATCTTCATGGTTCCAATAATAACCGTGTGGTTAAGGTTCAAGGACAACTGTGGTGATGCTTTAAGAACAAATGTTTACTGTTGGTTGGAAACAGGATATGAACACGGATCTCCCGTGTTAAAGTCCATCTACCCCGAACTCCTCCGGACGAAGACTTTGTAGTTTGCACTGTCATAATTATTACAGTCACTAGAGGGCTTCGGTTAACGTTTTAGGGCACTTTCTGATCTGATGCTGTTCTTCTTCTGAGGACAGTCTCATTTTCATGATGTGTTGATCATGGTGTTGGAGAGCGCTGTCCAACAAGTCCCTCCAAAATCTCCCATAATTGACCAACTGACTTGAGATCTGGTGACTGAAGGCCATAACATCATGGGTCACACTTCATCATTTACATCCTGCAGTGACGTCTTTCCATTGGTCCCCCTTATATGATGGATTTAAAAGTAACTGTCAACTACCTAAGCAACCTGTTGAATACAGGATTTCCTGAACTCACCACGTTAAACAACTAACTGTTGCACAAAGGATTATGGCAGTGATGGCCAATCATGTGCCATGGAGGCCCAACGGTCGGCAGGCTTTAATGACAACCGAAGATTTCACCTGCCGATTTGCACTCTTTCACTCTTTCACACTGCGAAATCACCTGCTGAGATGGTCAGAATAAAACCCTGCAGGCTGGACACCACTAGGCTGTGTCCACTCGGTCAGGACTAAAACCTTGCTATGAAATATTCAGTCTAGACCAGGGGTCACCAACCCGATGCCCGCGGGCACCAGGTCCCCCGCAGCATCCACATCAGTCGCCCGTAAGACAGATCTAAAAATAGCACTAATCACGAAGTAGCTGTCTAAAATTGTATTTAATTGTGTTGCTAGTCTTTTCGAATTACATTTACAGTGATGTAAATTTAAAAACGAATACATAAAAATGTAAAAAAAATGTATATCATAAAAAAAGTTTAATATACGAACTCTGACGTAGTCTGGGTCGGAGGTCAGTCTAGCGCGCATGACAAACCAGCTTTGCTGAGATGAGCTCGTGATCGCTGCAAAGACGAGGAGACGAACGCGTTTTCTACCCACAAAAACATGGAAGAAAAAAGGAAGAAAACTTCTCATTTTCACAGTGAATGGGAGGAAGAGGTCTTTTTTACTAACGTGAAAGAAAACTGTGTGTGTCTCATTTGCGGTGCGACTGTGGCGACGGCTGAGCGGCACAACGTGGAGAGACACTTCAGTACATGTCACAAAAGCTACCATGCTAACTACCCACCAGGCAGCGCACTACGGACGGAAAAAGTCCGCTAAAAACTGTTAGCGGCTAGTAAAAATTGAAAAAGATTTCCTGCAAAATGTTGTGGAAGTGAACATTTGAAAATGAAACAATTGGATAATGCACATTGAAATGTATCTGTTTCCTGCCTTGTTTAATCATTCTGAATAACTATTGTGATGGATCATCTGCGATCAGTGTCTTCACATAGAATATCATTAATAATAATATAAAATTAAAGGTACACTGTGTAACTTTGTTATTTCAGAAGTGTATTATCAAAGTACTTAGTGCCCTTGAAGTAGCTCTTAGTTTCAAAAAGGTTGGTGACCCCTGGTCTAGAATATCTTCAGCAAGCGATTTTAGACACTTTGAAGATAAATCTGTGAACCATTGGGTCATTCTTCCCAAAACAAGTCCTGAATTTCTCTGACTGGATTCTGTATCTCCAAATTAAACCGGTCAATGTAAAGAATGTGTACAGACTGGAACGGACCTTCCAGCAGAGCTGTGTCTGTCATCCCCTCCACTGTGATTTCAAGGCAGAGCACCAAACCTCAAGTAAAAATCTGGCATTTTTACATAAATAAATGTCTTGTTTGCTATCAGTGATTGACATTAAACAGTAGCGAGACGATCTATAGCCAGTTCCAGTTGCTGTCCAACACTCACGCCGCCTGGCAGCTCTTTTCTTTGAAAATTCTTCTGACGTTGCGGAAAAAATGCATGATGCATGCCAGATTTCTGGCTAGCTGGAATAACGTAAATAATTAGGAGGGTGGTAGAATTAGTAGTGATAGCCACTGCTGAATCGTGGAAGGATTATCCCTTTAAAGATCCACAGAGCAGCAGTTCTTTAGTCTGACCAAGAGAACATCCACCAGTGAAATGAGACACAGCTCCTTCATACACGCTCAATGTTCAAATATAGTCTTTAAAATGCTGAAACAAGGCAAATCGGCAACTGATTACTACACAGACTGTCACAACCATTACCCAACCAGACATCGTTCTGAGGTGTCCAGCTGGGCTTGCAAGGCTAACGATGAACTACAAGCAAAACACCCAGAAGTGCGTGGACACATTCGGATGACATTCTGGGCGGCAAATATGTGCAGCATTCAGACTCTGGAGGTGAACAGCGGCTTACATCAGTCTGCGGCCGAAATTAGCAGAACAAGAAAAACAATAATGATTTAGTAAGCTATTTTGACATCTTGTTTCTGGTCGCAGTGTCATTATAGGGCCATAAAAGTGTGTTTCATAAAGCCTCAAAAATGCCACAAAGTCACCTGGCATGAAGCCATTTCAGTTAGTTCTTCTGGTTCGAGAGGAGCCAGGAAGGATTTATGGAACTAGCGGCAAACTACAACATTTTCAGAGTGGGATTATAACCGAACTTGACTAGTTTTTGGAGACAAAACATAACCGTTTTGATGGGAACTAATGGTAGAGGAGAGACGCAGCACAACCACAATATTTTGAAGGAGCACAAATTCCTAGAAAACATGTCACCACTGGAAAACATAAACACAAAAACCGCATTCAGTGACTTTACAGTTATTTCAAGTGCAGCTACCTCAGGATTAAAGAACAAAGTTAAGAGGAGGGCCGGTTTGATCCGTGACAAATACTGTCATCAAGCCTGGATGCTGCATACGAAATGTGACATACAATGTTCATTTTCCATCTGAGCGACGTTAGATCTCAAATATCTGGAAGGGGGGGGTCGGTGCCTCCGAGGTTTGAGGAGCCATGACGCTACTGACAGCCGATCTTCTTCAACTTTTCCAACTCTGAAACCGAATCTGACTGATCCGCTTTGGAAGCCGCTCCGCCGAGCGCACACTCCGCTGCAGTAATCTGGTAATCATCAGACATACGCCCATGACCCGTTTTTTGGTTGCGACCCAGAGATTAAGAAGCCAGGATTTACGGCACATGAGAGAGCAAGCTTTCTTTTCCTGGTGCCATGAGATATTAGTCCTCCCTCTTTTTCCTCATTTCAGTCGAACCCTTTCTGATTCCTTTCCTTCCCTCTGCTTCTCTTTAAGTCACTTTGTCCCTCCTTAACCCTCTCTCTCATTTATCCGTGCCTCCCTCGGCTTTTAGTAACTGTCTGCTTACAGAGAGTTGTGGTACGGAGGATCTATAGCAGCTCTGTTGACTTTGGCCCCGGCCAGACCGAAAGCCGAGCCTTTAATTTGACTGGTTTCAATATCTGACCCTTAATAAAACAAATATCTTTGTTTGGAGAGAAAGAAATCACCCCCAATTACTGTCGAGCGCAGAGGGAGAGAGCACTACTGGATGTGTGTATTTGTGTGTAGTCTGGTCCAGGTCAAGCTAAGTCCTCAAATTGACCTGGCTTAGATAAATAAAATGGAGGATTGTAACAAGGAGCGTGGTCCCCCATTCAAACCTGGGATCAGATTTCTCCTGCAACCACACGGCTCGGCGTGTGTCGCTCTCTAAAACCTTGACTTCTTCGGTAGAGAGTATTTTCCTGAGCCGCGACCAAAAAAGCGAAATGTAAAAGGTCTCTCGTTTCATCCCGCGGCGAGAGAAAGCACAATTTTCTTCTTCTTTATCTCATTCGTTCCAGATCAAAACCTCAACTGCCTGCAGCCAAAGTTATCCGTGAGAGTCTTACTTAAAATAAACTTGATCTAAAATTACCTCTCCGCTACTGTCGACATCCATGCGAGTAAAGTGCAGTGCGGGTTACTGTGAACACGAGGATTCAATTTAAAGGATCATGTGTGTGTTTGCATGGTTTAGTGCCTCATACCAACATTTTCATGTATGTCTTTAAACTGCAGTTCCAGGCAGCCACTGGTTTACATTCATTTCTGTATGTATGACACTCAGTTAGGTAACTGTCCATAACAATGAACCACAACTCTGAATTAATTTTACATTACATAATTGACTGTCGTGTACTAATACTGTACAGTTTAAAGGACGAGTTTGACATTTTTAGCTTAGCTTAGCAGAAAGACTGGAAACAGGTGGAAACAGCTAGCTTAGCTCTTCCTTGTCATCGATGTGAGGTTGCCAGGTAACCAGCAGATTTTGCTACCTTTGATTGGAGCCAAATGGAAACCCACCGCGACATCGCCCATTGGTTTGTGGACGACCATTTTAAGTTGTCATTTTGGCCGTCGCTGTCTTGGATTTTTGGAACCAGAAGTGACCAAATTTGGACGAGAGGGTGGTGTTGAAGAGGACACGCATTGCTGCACCTCTATCCTGATTGGATCTGACTGAGAACCCGAAGACACGTCGTGGTAGTGACTTGTATCCAGTACAGACCCTAACCCAACCCCTAGACCAGGGGTCACCAACCCGGTGCCCGCGGGCACCAGGTCGCCCGCAGCATCCACATCAGTCGCCCGTAAGCCAGTTCTAAAAATAGCACTAATCACGAAGTAGCTCTGTCTAAAATTGTATTTAATTGTGTTGCTAGTCTTTTTGAATTACATTTACAGTGATGTAAATTTAAAAACGAATACATAAAAACGTAAAAAAAATGTATATCATAAAAAAAGTTTAATATACGAACTCTGACGTAGTCTGGGTCGGAGGTCAGTCTAGTGCGCATGACGAACCAGCTTTGCTGAGATGAGCTCGTGAGCGCTGCAAAGATGAGGAGACGAACGCGTTTTCTACCCACAAAAACAGCAGAAAAAAGGAAGAAAACTTATCATTTATCAGTGAATGAGAGAGGGGTTCTTTTTTACTAACCTGAAAGAAAACTGTGTGTGTCTCATTTGCGGTGCGACTGTGGCGACGGCTAAGCGGCACAACGTGGAGAGACACTTAGCATTACTCAGTGCCCTTGAAGTAGCTCTTAGTTTCAAAAAGGTTGGTGACCCCTGCCCTAGACTGTGTAGCATATCCTGTTGAAAATCATGAGTGAAGACTTGTAACTCGAGAAACTAGAGACTGAGACCATAAACTCATTAGGAAACTGTGTACTAAACATCCGCGTGCTTTCTATCTTCTCATCTCAGTGCTGGAAAGGTTGCTCCCGGGTCTACTGTCGTCATACTCCGCATGCTTTGTCGGACGATGATGCTTCAGGTGATGGTCTTCAATTAGTGGTAGTTTGTTGTTTGTGGTCTGTTAATCAGATTAAAAGTTGAATCTAAAGCCATGCATTTTTTCATTTTCTATTTCTAATTCTGAAAATCTCACATTTTGAGAAGCTGCCTTGACTTGCGGTAATATATTTAAATACAGTGGCCCTGACAAGTGAATTCGCATATGTTCGTTATCTGGAGTTACATATCAATACTGGAAAATATAACTGCATAAACATCATGATTGATAAACCATATCGCCCTCCTCTGCTGCTACATTCATTGTGCTGTGAGACAATGACAGGTTTTCAGCTTCACGAACAGAACACATCAGATATCTGGTCTGTGTCAGACTTCACCGAGCGTTAGCGTTAGCGTTTAAGAAGTCAAGTCCTGGACGAGAGTAAATGCAGGGTTGACGTTCAGCGTGATGGATAACACGACTTAATTTTTCATACAGAGAGATGCATGGAAACCAAAATCTGCCTGAAAAAACAGAAAAACTTACAAATGGCAGTAGCACAGTGTGCAGAGTAAAGTATTAGCAATTTGTAGTAAAAGCTAACACCACTCATATGAGCCTTTAAAAACTATTGAAGATCTGGGCAAATTACATCCACTTGATTGTATAATTTGCATTTAAATCACGATTTTTCATAAAATCTGAGAAGGAATGAAAACCGTCAAACTGTATTGTAAGCGAGTGCAGACGTGTATTGGTGTTTTTAAAAATTGCTTGTTGCCAATGTTAACAGATCTGCCACACGCGTCAGCTTTAATCTCTCACTAACATCATGAGCATGTGAAAATCATTAGGTTATAGAAGACAGGAAGTCATAACAGACAGAAAGATATAAGTACTGTATCTGTAAATTTGATGGATGTTAAGAAAATAAAGGAATAAAACAGGCGGATGGAAAGTTTGACGTTCTGGTTGTTAACGTCTAAGTGTTTGAGTATGAATGAATGAAATGAGTTAAAAGATGAGCGTGTTACCTACATGAAGGCTGGAAGTAGAGGTTGAAAGGTTAATGATAACTGAACTGGCTCCATCCGCAAGCTACGAGACAGACATAGACACACACACAAATAAAAACACACACATTTTCATGTTAGCTGGTTAGGGTTAGCAACAGTTATTAGCATCAAATTGAATAAACAGCCCAACACTTGAAATTATTTAGTAATAACACAGCACACTGTACTCTTCAACACTAACATCATGAGATGAGACATGTTAGTGACTCAAACACACGGAAACATCATGGCCACTGTTACACAAACAATTCATCAAAAACCTGGAGTCCGTAAATGTTTGGTGAGGGAAAAACCAACGTGTTAAACTTAAATCAGACATGTTCGTTCTCTGGGAGGTCGCTGGTCTCGGCGAGGTGCGGACAGCAGGGTTCAGTTAAGGCCGATCGGAGCCCGGATTAGAAAGACAAAGTGTTCGTATGAAGTCACGGAGAAGCTGAGCACATGGAGGGGCAGAGGAAGAAGACAGGGAGGGCGAGGATGCTGCAAAACAGCAGCGTGAACTGAAACAACCTCGACATGTGTGCACGCAACACACACTTTTTTGGGGATGTTTACTGGAGACACCCTCCTTCACATCAGCAGTCGTTATATTAAAGTACAGACCGGTGCTCTGTTGAACATGTGTTCCAGTTATAGAGAATCACTTATATAAAATTGGTACCAAATAAGTCACAGTTCAGTTTCTCTTTTTCCTACATGCTCAGTCAGTTTCTGGCTTTTTCAGGTCACCTAAATGTAGTTTAAATGGCAGAAAGTGGAACTCCTGCAGTTATACGCATTAAAAAAACTACAAAACTGAGTGAAAACTGTTGTATAAAGTGTTCTGCTGGTGAAGGAGGGACCTGCAACCTGCAAGGTGAGGGTCATGTGACTGACGGAGTATCCAAACGCACCATTCAGCTACTTTTCAGTGACTTCTCTGGAGAAGGTCAAAACATGAGAAATGCTCATATCAACAAGAGCAAAAGTCCTGCACTCAAAGTAAAAGTACAAAAGTATTGCCGTCAAATTATACTGGAAGCATCAAAAGTAAAAGTATTCCCAGCCCATTTCTGAATAACAAATGTTATATTATTGGATTATGATCTTTGATGCATTCATGTGTACATCACTTTAAGCAATAAATAGATTTTCTATATTTTTTTGTTTTTATTTACTGCTTTGTATCTTCTATAAAATAGAAAATGGAAAGTACAGTACAAGTACAGCAGCTGAGTAAATGTACTGAGCTACTTTCTAACACTCAAATGTTCTTGAATAAGGGAAAAGGGAAGAACACAATAAAGCTGATTAACTTCCAATGTTTCTTTATTCTTTCACCTGTATTCAATTTCAACAAAACAGTAACTGATTCAAATGTTGGCAAAGGACAGTTATAGTAATAATTTAGTGTAAAACTAAATTAATATTAAGTTTTAAGATTGTACAAGCGTGAAAAACTTCATGCTGTCGCCACAAACGTACCTATTTGTCTCTTCACAGTTTATGTATCCAAGCAGAGTTGTTTTGATGTCAAAGAACTTCAACTGGATGGAGGCGTTAACATCGGGGTGTGCACACTAATTTCAACACCTCAACATGCACGCACGCACACACACACACGCACACACACACACACACACACACACACACACACACACACTGATGAACCTTAGCTTAGCTCATACTGTACATTTTTGGACCTCCCATGTCACCAAACATTTAGAGAACGGGAAGTCCCGTGATGTCTCCTTATGTTAAAAAGCGTGTACATCCTCTGTGTGTGTGTGTGTGTGAGCATGCATGCACATATGTGTGTGTGTGTGTGTGTGTGTGTGTGTGTAAGCGTGACAGCCAGAGAGAGAAAGAGAAACAGCTTTTGACTTCATCGATATTAAATTGTTTTTGGTTTAAAACTCTGGAGAAAGACGTGTGTTTGCGTGTGTGTGTGTTTGCGCGTGCTTGTGTGTGTGTGTGTGTGTGTGTGTGTGTGTGTGAAGCTGTTGTGGCGCCTGTGGGTTCAGGGATAGCGAAGAAGGACACACAAAGAAATTAAAAGAAAGAAAAAGATTTGAAGATGATGGAAGGATCACAGAGGGGATGATTGGTTGCTCGACCACAACAGTGAACAGAGAGAAGGAGAAAAAGAGGAGGATAACATGCCCTTTAATGAGCAACCACATTAAAACGACTGTCAGCGTGATAGATAGGGAAGAAAAGAAGGAATGAGAAAATGAATTAAAGGGGTAAACGGGAATGAAAGAGTGGGAGGAGGAAGACAGAAAGAGAGAAAAAATACAGGATGTGGACGGACATGGCACAAAGGAATGAAAGAGGAGTAAAACGGAGAGGTGAAAACAGAATGACGGAGGTAAAGAGATGAAAAAGAGAGATAAGAGGAGATGAAGAAGGTAAAGAAAAGAACAGAGGTGAAGAAAAAAGAGAAAAAAGGAAACAGAAGAAAGAAAAAATGGAAGAAGGGAGGGAGATGGAGAAGAGGTGATGACAAGAGGGGTGGTGAGAAGAAAGATGGAGGGATGTAAGGAGTGCAGGGAGTATGGGCTGCACAGAGGAATGAAGGAGGAAGCAAAGCACAGATGAGAGGATGGAAGAAAGGAAGGATGGAGCGAGAAAACAAGAGGACGAGAGGGAGGAGAGGAGTTAAGGGAGACTGAAGGTGATGCAGAAAGGGAGATGTTCGCACTGGAACAGCAGGAAGGAAAAGACGGTGCAAGGAGGAAGGAAGGAGGAAGGAGTGAAAGAGAGGGGGAGTCTGGTGGAAGGAAAGAGTGGCAGGGACAATTGAGTTTTTGAATGGAAGTAACAATGGAAGCAGTGAAAGAGGGAAGATTGTGAAGGAAAATGGCACAAGGAAGGAACTAAACAAGGAAGGAAAGAAGGGAAGGAGGGAGGACTTGACTAGAAAAAAGGAGGGAAGGAAAGTAGGAGGAAGAGAGCAGAGCAAGGAAAAGGTAAAAGGAAAACAACAAGAAAAGAAAGGAAGAGACATGAATGAAAAGACAAGGGACAAAGGAATAAGTGAAAGAAGGATGGAGAGAGCAGTGTGAAGCAGGAGAAAAAAGAAAGAGTGGAGAAAATAAGGGAGGAAGGGAAAGACAAATAAGAGAAGGAAGTTACAGGTGAAAGGGGAGGAAGAACGAAGGAAAAAGGTAACAAAGATGGACAGAGAGAGAAGGGAAGAAGGAAATGAAGTGAGGACGAAAGTAAAGAAACAAAAGCACTAGATAAGGAGGTGTGAATGAAGGAAGGAAGAGGCAAAAGGTATACAGGATGAAAAAAAGGAATGAAGGAAGGAGTGAAAGAAGGATGAAGAGGGATGATAGGACAGAAGGAGTTGTACAAGGAGAAAGAGTGGGGGAAAGGAAAGAGGAAGAAAGGAAGAAGATAGAAAGAGAGGGAGAGGATGGCAGCAAAGGAAGGAGTGAAAGATAAGTAAGAATGAAGTGAGTAGATGAGAGATATTAAATGGAGGAAGAAGAGATTTAAAGGTGGAGAGAAGAGAGGATGAAGGATGTAAAGAGGGGGTGAAGGAAGGGAAGGAGATGAGGAAGGAAGGCGTAGATGAACAAAGATGGAGGAAGAGTTGTGGTGTGGTCCTGTGGGGATAACGAGACAGAAGACAACTAACAAGGAACAGACTCCCTGTGTTTGTTTAAACACACTGTACTACACAAACTGTAACACACACACACACACACACACACACACACTGTAACACACACACACACACACACTGTAACACACACACACACACTGTAATACACACACAGAAACCACAGGGTCTGTCTTGGATATCGTCGAGGGTCAGATTTTCCCCTTCAGTGATCAACAGGAGGACGACTTCACTGAGACAAAGGAGAGAAGGAGGAGAAGAGAATAGGAAGAGGAGGAGGAGAAGAGAATAGGAGGAGGAGGAGGAGGAGAAGGAGACGAAAAGCAGAAAGGAAAAAGATGAGAAGGAGAGGGGGACAAGAGGTGGAGATGAGGAGGTGATCAGTAGATGGGAAAAGGAAACAAGGAGAGGAGAATAGCAGGTAGAGGAGAGGAGAGACAGAGGGTAAGGTAAGGAGACAAGGAGATGAGGGAAAGATGGAGAGATGAGAGAACGAGGGGGAAGAACAAGGAGCGGAGACAAGGAGATGAGGGTGTTAGGGAGGAAAAAGGAAGTGAAGAGCAGGAAGAGGAGGGATAGTAATTGTGATGGAGGAGAGAAACAAGGAGGAAAAAGTGAGGAGAAGAAAAGAAGAAGGGAAGGACGTCAAAGAGAGAAGCTTCAGAACAGAAGTCTTGAATTATTGTGCCCCCTGTCCTAATTCCAGGATTCCTGGAATTCTTTCCCAAAAAATCAGAAGTCCTCCACAGATTCACTGTCTTTGAACGTTACTTCAGTCTCGTTTACGGGCTGATGCAGTGGTTTTCCATGTTGTAGCCCATTAGCTTCAAATGCTGTGTACTTTAAACATCACTGCAGAACATTTTCCAACATCTCCAGCGCTGTCTTTACTGGTTCCTGAAAGGGTTTTACATCATTACAGCTCAGAACAAAAAGCAAACAGCAAACGGAGAACGCGAGTCCACTGCTAATGCTGCTAGGTACACGTTGTAACCTTTGACAGAACTATGGGTAGCCTCGTTTCCGGACTTTACGCTAAGTTAGTTGATAGCGCTTGGCACGAAAGAGCCTTTTTCCCCAAATGTCAAACTGATGCTAAAAAAGCATCATGGTCTAGCTGCTTAGCATGTAACAAGAGGTTCAGCAGAACTGTTCAGTGCTAACACGCTTGTCTGGCGACATGTTCGACCTAACGTACCTTAACCATCGTTCACGTGCCATAACCACAGTCTGTCCCTAAACATGCTGTAGTTGCTGTTGGCAGATATAAAATAGCAAAAAGCAACAATTTAAAAAACATTGTCATTGAAAGTAATTAGGATTTTGCAGAATTATCCAAACTTGATGTTTTAAAACATTTAAATATTGTTATTATAACGGTTATTAAGTAGCATTACTTTTAAATGTAGGCTTTGCTCAGTCACTTAATTGACAGCTGAATTCTGGACCGTCAATTGTCATTTTTGTTATCTCTCTCCTCGGCTCTCTCCATCCTTCACTCCACTTTCGAACAGCAGCGTCGCTCTCCCTGAACTCGTCTCCTCTCGCTATTTTTAGCGAATGCAACAACAGCGTTATAAACACAATAATTAGTTGGGTTTTTTTGATGTTTTTTTTAAATGGACTTCTGGGACCACAGTTTGATGACAGTGCATTCCTGAGCCTGTCCAGCTCCCTTGAGTCCTTATTGGAACGAACATGATTACACAAGGACGGCTGCGGTCTGCGTGTGTGTGTTTGTGTGTGTGTGTGTGTCTGCGTTATTTATGTTTGCCCCCTGAACAGAGTGTGTGACAGCCTCATGCGGTCTGCCAAACCAATAAGACCAAATTATGTTGTCTCCTGATTCTATACAATCCTCTATTCACTAATATACACACAGAAACCATTTAATAGACCACTGTAGTGTGTGTGTGTGTGTGTGTGTGTTGACATGTATTACTCATGTTGTGGGGACCTCTTTACAGAGTCACATTGTGAGGACTCGCCTTCCTTATGGGGACAAATGGCAAGTAAATTATTACATGTTAGGGTCACGACTTGGGTAGTGGTTATGGTTATGGCCTCCAGGAAATTAATGTAAGTCTATGTCGCGTCCCCAGAAGTGATGGAAGTGATGGCAACGGTAATTGACTTCGTGCTCGGAGCTCCTGCGGATGCTGGGTATCCTCGGTTGACATGTTTGCAAAACACATTTAATTATCGGGGCACGGGGCTAATTTTAATGAAACACATAAAACAACGTAAGAGCATAACATTGTCCCAGCGTGCTCTGCCCTGCAAGCTGCCATGTTGGCGTTTTTCCTGAAGTTTCCAGCTGAAGCTCGAGCTCTGAGCTGATGGACTTTTTCAAGCATCAGGGCGAATATTCTGACCTTCTCAGTTGTCTGAAGGTAAGCTGTTGCTTAGCAACTGACAACAAACCTACCGACTGACGATGTTGCCTTGTTTCCTGTTAATGCTTTTTGCATTACAGTAAGAACTAGGAGCAATTAAAACGGGGGTTTTGATGACGGAGTGCCAACTTAAGGAGCCAGCATATGATTGAGAGCTGCTGAGGAAAAGCAGTGAACTTGTCTTAGGGTTTGTGATTGGTCTCATAACGGTGTTTAACACTAAACTCAGTGACCTGTTTTTGGAGATAAGGCAGATCACTTTGTCTGTCCCCCCGAGGTCTGACGAAGTAACAGCTGATTCATTCTTCCTAAAACCTCCTCCTCAACCCGACAGTGTTTTTTCCACGGTGGCTTTTCCATCTCACTTCCAAATTAAACTGTCGAGCTGTCCGCCAAAATACAACATTAGCATTAAACGCTCGCTGCTAACCTGAAATAACCCCTTTAAGGGCGCAGTTTGATGCAGGAGACGAATAGTAGGTTAAATGTGGGCTATTGAGAGTCAAAGTGCGGAAATAGAATGATTCAAATATAATGCATGCATTTCATGTTGCATTCAGGGGCCACACAAAATCAGTGCGAAAACTCAGCCAATTACAGATTACAGATATTTTGGTGGGACAACAAGCTGTGCTCGTCACTTTTTAGTGTCCCCTGCTTGCAGCGTTCCTGTACTGTAGGTTGTGTTTTCTCATTTTGTGTTGTAAAACCAGCTATAATGTTGTCATATTTGCACGTGTTTCGTCTGTTTGCATGTGTTGCGATGTGTGAAGCTCTCAGGGCCACCGTACTTATTACTGTAAACCTTCTACACCAAGAAGTCCTCCAAATTAAACAACAAGCTAGAAGGTCATATGGAGGCATTTTCTGATCTGAAGCCATGAATAAATCTGTTTATTAGCTTTGAGCATAATAACAACTTTGTTAGCTTTTGGGAAATGTTGCGGTTTGAGCTAAAATAAGTCCTTTGTTCAGGTTAGGGAATGACTGTGGTCATGGTTTAAAAAACATTTACTGTTGGTTGGAAACGGGACACGAACAGTGGTCTCTCATGTTGAAGTTCGATGTTTTGGCGACCCGTCCACCCACCCCGAGTCTCTTTAAAACATCACCTCACTTCCTCCTTCTGTTATAGTTTGTGGCTGCTTGAGTTTTGTCTGCAGCACATCTCCACGATTTCTGCTTTTATCTTCATCTGTAGAAAAAGAAACAAACTCTTTGACTGAACCGCTTGCATCAAAGATTTATAAGCTGTGCCGAGGGTCACAAATAGGTTTTTATCATGAGGTCACAAGCGAAAACGGCTGGGAACCACGTTTTCCTGTTTAAGAATTCGCGATGACCATGACGGCATGTGGATGTGGTGAGCAACTCAGTCCTCCTCTCAGAGGCACTGTTATTAAGTTTTAAGTCACGATCAATCTCTTTATCTCTTTATCTTTATCTTTTGACTGATGCTAGCAAGCTAGTAATGAACACTAGCTTTGAGATAAAGATCCTCAGAAGTTGTGAGCATCTTACACACATGATCAAAAGTTCAAAATGTGCTTGTGTGTGTGTTAATGCGCATATCAATCACTTTGTCATATCACTCCAAACATTAAACAGCTCCGAGCTTGTTGGCTGTATTGGTTTTAGCATGCAGACACTGTTTGATACTACTGCACGTCTCTTCATGGGTTACGTGTGGTTAAGTCTGTGGGTTTCAGTATGAGTGTGTGTGTGCGCATGATAAACTGTAAATTGTGTGTTTGAAACCAGAGAAATTTGAACAAGGATTAGGTCGATTGGAAAATAGTTTCCATGTTCCTCCTTTACAAGCGAAAGAAGAAAGAAAGAAAGAAAGAAAGAAAGAAAGAAGGGAGGAGTGAAAGCTAAATGTCTTAAACATGGAGAGAGAACGTTAATGGTTGGTGAGGAGCGCGGGTCTCGTGGTCGCCACGGTAACCACCCACCGCAGAGACGGTTGCCATGTCATCATGTCAGATCATGTTTATTTATGCCGCTGGTACCACTGAACACACACACACACACACACACACACACACACACACGCACGCACGCACACCCACACACACACACTAACACACACACACACGCACGCACACACACACACACACACAAATGTTCCCTGTGGAAAGATGAGTGTTTCATATTTGACCTTTATACTTATTGGTTGTAACACCCCACACCCGAAAAAGCACACATCTACACACTCAAACAGATAAATAAGCATCAACACAAATGTCATGACACACACACACACACACACACACATTCCTCATCCATGCATTTGGAAAAATCTCTGGATCATTGGGTATTAAACCACTTACAGTAGGTTCAGCTGTAATGACGAGCAACTGGGGAACAAAAGTTCAGCTGCAGAACAAAAGTTCTTTCTGTGAATCTGCTGGTTTGATTCGTTCATTAAACGTGACGCCTGTATGAGAATCTGGTGATTATCAATCAGTACTGGACAAATGAGAAGAGCTTGGCGAAGACTCACAGGAGCCTGTATGTGGTGTTTTTAGAAGTTACTCAGAATGTAGATTTGTTATATGCTGAAAGTAGCTTTCCTGCCCTGAACTCTGTTTGTCAGGCAGGGTGGGGGTTCAACAGACTCGACATGTTTTCTGCAGCCCTGCCACTCAAAGGGTCTACATTCAGCAAGCATCTCTCTGCATAGCAGTGTCAGCTGTTAGTGGCGGAGTCCGCCATTTCTGTGATGGATTCAAAGTACCAACACAAGCAGATTCAGAGGAAACAATGCACACATTAGTTTTAGCTCACTGATAGAAGCCTCTCTGTTCACTACCGAACATTTCCCACTGCTGCTTAAAATTAAAAACCTCAACAGGGGCTTTTATTGTGAAGCAGCACAGGAAATGCATCAAATAAATCAGGACTGAAATCTCTCTGAAATTCAATAAAGCTGAAAACCATCTTTATTTTCACCGCAAGCTTTGAGCTGATTTTCTTTATAACCTGCCAGAAATACTCACTGCAGCACTACATGCGTATTAATCCACAGCCAGAAATAGTCCCCAACAAATGCAGCATTTAAGCTAAAAACTACAGTGACCAGCTGTTTTAAAAAATCAAAGTAGTAGGAGTAGTAGGAGGCATTCGGCTGACGGTCATTGTACTGAGAGTGGTGGTAGTGATGATCTTTGTGGTGAGCACCTGTAGGAGGGTTTTACCTGGTCAGGCATCAGCGGCTCCTCGTCATCGATGTCAATAAACACCTCCTCACAAATCAAGTGTGGCGTCGCACCTGCACATGCACACACACAGCAGAGAGACATGTTTAACACTCAGGATCAGTGTGACTTTATGGCTTGACATGTTTACCTCCACCCGTCTTACGTCTCCATCCGTCCTCCTCCTCCTCCTCCGCCGGTCGCTGCTCCTCCGGGAGGCACCGATACTCCTCCAGCGACCGGATGGTGCACTGACCAACCACCGGCTTCCTCCCGAACTGACGGTTGTCGATGACTTTGATGACGATGGGCGGCATGTAGAGCTCCTCGCGGGGGAGTCTCTGTGGAAAGAAGGGGGGAATAAAAGGGAAAAAGAAAGAGCGATTAAAAAAGAGAAAGGCGTGATGGAGGATGACACAAGAAAGGGAAAGAACATGTGAAAGAAATAAGATGAGACGTATAAAAAGAGACAAGGCGAGTCCTCTGACGCACAGCTGCATAAGGCTCCCTAACGCTTGATTCTAATTGGTTACGCCACCTACTTGCCTGAAGCTGATTGGTTACGCCTTGGTGACAGTCCAATCAGGGCATCTTTACACTTCAGCTCACCCCTCCCACGTGAAGGAAGGAATCAGGACGAATCAAAAAGAAATGAGATTTGATCTTTCAGGAGACAAACTCCACTTTGAATGAATTAAGATCTCAGTTTAGGATTTGCACGTAAAGAGGCACCATTAACAGCAACGTTTATTTTAAATGACAATACAGCTTACTGCTCTTTTCCACATTTCAACCTTGACTGTGATCAAACGTTACCACAGCTTCTGTTGCGATTGGCAGTTTGAATTACTGTCACTCTGTTTTTGTCTTATTATGCAATTTGACTTAAGCTTTACAAACTTTTCAAGCTAGATTTATTTTATCACAGCGTATTGATATTAATTGATTGTTTTAATTAAGTGGTTTCATTCTTACATGTTAAATTGACAGTCACAGGAAAATTGTGGTCATGTTAGCATTTAAAACGTGCAAATTCTGCAGCAAATTCAATTCATTTCAATGGTAAAGCTGTGTTATACCATTAACTTTTATTTAACTATCTCTGCAAAAGAAGACAGTTACGAGACTGCAATCAATGGTGCAAACACGTCTTTACAATCGGCGTGAACTTATTGTGAACTTGTTAGCCATCACGCTAACAAGCGTGCTAGCCTTTTCCCCTTACAGAAGCACTTTACTGAATTGAATTATGTTCAGTTTTGAAAACAAAATGTCAGGAGTAAGTAAATTAACACAGCACATTAAAAAAGAAATAAGCCCCGAGAGCTAATGTGTAGCGTGTTAGCAGTTAGCTCACCCGCTGCAGTAGTTTACCGACTAGTTCATAGTTTGCCTTCAGCATCATCAGTGAACCTTTTTTGAAGCCAGAGAGGTAATAAGACCACAAAGACCAACATCTTCATGTTTTCCGCTCGTTTCTTGAGCCTTTTCTGGCTAAATGAGAGTGCTGTAGGCATTTATATTCTTTAAACATAGCTGCGCTAATTGAATGAGAAGAAACTTTAACCTGGTATTTTGTTTTCTGGCCTACTGGACACTTGATGGAACTGGACGTTAGCTTCACCTGTGCTTTCCCTGATGCGACAAGTTATTGCTGATGTGTGCAATTAATGAACAGCCTGGTTTTCTGACTCAGTTTGAAACACAGCAAAACATGTGCTAAAGTCTGTCCGTGTGCTGCACAGTGTTCAGTCTGTCGGAGTTATACATCGTGAATTTAATACATCCCACAAAGCTTCAGCACACAAACAGACCAGCACTTGCTGAAAAAACGGGCTTGTCGTAAATCTCTTATAGCTGCTGATAATATAGGGGTTCACTCGTTTCAAAGCTGATTCTAGACAAGCAGCCTAAATATTCACCTTCTCGAGCCTTTACAGCAGCTACATTTAACCATTCATCCCCGTAATGCTCTCATTTAGTCGGGCTGGCTCAAGAAAAAAATGCCTCGGTAGCTGTAATCCATCTGACCTCTCTGGCTTTAAAAAGGCTTAAGTGGGGCTGATGATGCTAAACTCACACAATAAACCGAGAGAGCTAACATTAGGTGGTTAGGCTCTTCAAAGAGTTGTATTCAAGGAAACTATGCACATGACATTTTCTTATGCCCCCGTGCCATACGAAAACACTTACGCAGTCAACTTAAGACCTTAATATTGTTAACATTAAATGCTTGGACTCCTTTCAGGGGCTGAATTTCAGGGAAAAATATGTGCATATTTCCACAGTCCGGTTGAGGCTGTCACACTATTGCGGTGGTCAACACAGGACCTTAATCTTGTTAACATTAAACTGCCGGAGCCAAAGTAAGGATATGTATTTGAGGGAAAAATATGTGACTATTTCCATGCTCCAGTTAAAGCTGTCATAATAAAACACTGAGGTGATCAACTTCAGGCCTTAATATTGTTAACATTAAACTCTGAGGCCGTTCTGGAGCCGCTCTTTGGAAAAAACGTGCATGAGATTTCCATATTTCAGTTTAGGTTTTCATAAGAAAACACTTAGGTGGAATGCAATGGCACCGATGTAAACTCAGTGGAAACATCCACGCAGGGCAGTTTTACATTTGAAGAATAAATAAGGACTGGTGAGGCTCCTGCTTTCAATATTGTGGTTTTGTGCTGATTAAAATAAATGAGCGACTCAAAGAAACTGTCTGTTGTATCCAGTCACCGTGTGACAATCACGTCAAGTTAGGTAGAGACGTGAAAAGCTGTTTTATGACCATACAAATGAAAGTTACACAGTGAATGATCAGCCGTGGATTCATCTGGAACAGAAGCTTTAAAATGGATTTTTGAAGAACAGGAAGGACTCTTTCAGCAACAGTAATAAGATTTCTGGAGAACCAGGCAGAACATTTTATTTTTCCCTAAAATGGCTCAAAACTAACTATTATAAAAAAGGTAATATTTCCAAAATCTATACTATGATTCAAAATATTAATCCACCCTCATGGGGCAAAACAAAATTAGCTTGGGAACAGGACTTGGGCATTATACTCTCTGAGGAATTTTGGCAGCGCAGTCTAGAAGGCATTCACTCTTCTTCTTTTTGTATTAGACAGTGCCTTACTCAGTTTCAAGTGCTACTCAAATGTAAAACTTGCTAAAACATATCCTAATGTCAGCCCAATGTGTTAAGATGTCATCATAGTTTAGCAACTGTAGGTCATATGTTTTGGCACTGTCAGTCTTTGAGCAGTTTCTGGCAAAAAGTTTTTGAGGTTCTTTCATGCATAAGTGGCAAAACAATTGCCCCATCCCCACATATTTCGATCTTTGGGATCCCTCCTCCAGAAATTACACTTTCTACATCTCAAGCTAAGGCAATCGCCTTCGCTTCACTAATGGCCCGAAGACTCATTCTCCTTCAGTGGAAATCAGATAAACCCCCCCTCTTTTATTAATTGGACTAAAGAAATGCTCTCTTTGTTGCAGCTAGAAAAACTGAGACACAGTCGGACTAATTGTTATGGAAAATTTAGTGTGACCTGGCGCCCTTTCATTGAATATGTTAAAAACCTGAACCTATCATAAAAAGTTTCCCTGTCGGAGTATGTGTAATGGAGTAATATCCCCTTTTGTTTTTAATTATTATTATTTATGTTTTTTTATGTATTTATTTTTTCTATGTTTCACATAAATATGTGTCATACATAAATCCTAAATGTTTGCATATGTTTACTTATTTATAGATGTACTCATTCAATAATTGTTATTGTTATTATTATTTTGTTAGTATACAGTTTGTATTATTTATTTTTTCAGGCTTGATTTTTGGGGGTGGGGGGGGGCATGTTTGTTTATAAATGGAAAAACTATAAATAAAGTAAAAAAAAACAAAAAAAACTAACTATTATAATATTTTTTTCAAGTACTTTACTTAAGTCCAAATATTGTATTATATTGTAGGGAAATACTGTACTTTCATTCCACTACTTTGATAACTTGACAAAGTAGTTACAAGCTACTTGCATGGTAAGATTTCACATTAAAATACAGATACGATAAGCTCATTAAACGCGGTGGATTATTAAAGCTTAAACTAGTGGTTCCCAACTTTTATAACTTATTGATAAAAGTTGTTGGTGTTTCAGATGTTTGTGTGTTGTTTCTAAAAAAAAAAGTCTAAAAACAATTAGTCGTCCATTAATCATCTCATGCCCCCTAAAATGTATCTACGACACAACAAAGCTACTTAATATCTTATACTGTATAATAATACATGCTATTTTACTGCAGAATGAGTACTTTCAGTCTGATACTCGAGGTACATTTTGCTGGTAATACTTCAAGATCAAAATAACATGGTATTTAATGATTAAGATGTCATGTTCAATAAGATTATTGAACATGTCAATTGATACTTTAAGGCGACAAATTATTAATACCTGCATTTGTTTCAGTCAGATTTCTACTGACATGTAGAAGCAGAACAGTGCTGATCAATGACTCACTGACTGCTTCCCTAAGCGACGAGTATGGCTGAACGCTGACTCGCAAAATTTCCCAAATGCAGCAGTAAAATAACGATTCTGGGATGTATTTCAGCATCAAAGATATCTCTGACCACGAAATAACTAACCACTTCAGAGGAAAACCACGTCTCCATTCGTTTATTTGCTTTACCAAATAAACCCTTTTACTGTTTGCGCAGTTTAATAACTGCACAAAGGCAACGGAAGAAAACAGCTTTTCCGACAGAATCGTTCATATTTCTATTCGACCCATTCATCTCTCTTGACAGAAGCACCACAGGCTGAGCTCTTCGGGCCAGAACGTGGCTCATGTCGGCTTCCTGAACGTGGAATTTCAAGACCGTTCAACACTTTTCGTGCTTCTCCCACACAGCTCCTTCTGGGTGATCCACAGTCATCACAAGAGGTGTCAGCTCTGAGTGCTAAGACCCCCCCGCCCCCCCCAGCAGCCTTGGAAAAACAGCTCTATTTTTCCAGTAACTTAGCACGAGATACGTGAACTCTAAACTTTTCTGCATCTCTGTTCTCTTTTTTTTTTTTTTTTTTAAGATGAAATTTCAGGTCAGTTGGAAAATCAAGAATTGCGTTCACTGATTTTTGTCTTTTGGCCCCTTTAAAATTTTGACTGATATGTAAAACTTGTTTGCAAACAGTTCCATATGTACACATCCAGCAGGTGTGAAGCGATTTGTGTGTCTTTCAAATCTTTCAAATTACTAGTTAAGAGTCGAGGTGCTGCTGGTATTCATGCTCATGAGCAACCAGATAATGGTGAATATGTTGACTTTAATATGAAGTGAGACCAAAATAATGATTAGAGCCACTTTAAATGAATGTTTCACTTAAAGGTACAGTCAAATTTGCTTTGAGTTGTTCCGGAATATATGATGTAATAATTAACATTGCCGCTCTGCCCTTAATTGTCCAGAATAATGACTAAATTCATAATAGACAAAATATACCAGCGTTTTGTAGATGTCGACCATGAAAAACAGCAGACAAAAGTTCAACAAAGGTTGACTTTGAGATGGGAACCTCACGTCAAATCAGGAAACACATTCTAAAGTCAAACTCAATCTAAGTGAGTTTTTGAGATTTTAGAGCAAACGTGACCTTAAAAATCACAGTTTCTTGTTGAGTTCTGATATTTACTCTACCTGTCATGTGTCACAGCCATGTCTGTGTCAGTGTTTGAAGATGCACGTTGCCTGATTTAGATACAGTGACATTTATGACCTCGTTCTACAGTGGAGTCCCGTTTAAAAGACCCAAGTCAGCAGTTGTAGCACAGACACATTCAGATAAAAATCTTCACCCTGCAGTGACCCAGCATCAGCAACATATAGACAGGTAGCCGTTGGAAAAGTCTCCCACAATGCATCTTTACAACCCTGAACTGCAGAAATGTTCCTTTTTGCTGGAAACGGCTCTGCGACCGAGCTGGAAGCATCTACGACTGCAGCGTCTGCTGACAGCCAACGTCCACATTCAGAATTAGATTAGTTCTAGTTTTTCTGGAGGAGGAGAAGGAACAGTGGAGTCCATTGTTGTGGATTCACTGATGAAGATAAATGAGCGGTGCAAACCACATCACAGCAGAACTCTCATTAGGCATGAAAGCGGCGAGCCTCGGCGCTGATTACATCTGCGTAATGTGAGTATGTGTGCAGTGTTTCTCCTTGTTCTCACCACGTCAAGAATGAGCTTATTGATGTCAAAGTTGGGCTTCTTCTTCACGCTGCGGATGACGCAGCTCTGGACCACGGTGCCTCCACACTCCACCTGCAGGCTCGGGGAGGTGACGCTGGCCAGCTGGAAACTTTTCAGGTTACGAACCCCCCACGCTAAGATCTGACAGAGGAAGACAAATACAAATCCTTATTAAGAATTCATTAATAATTATTTTTTCAGATTAATGAGGTAATCATTTAATCATTAATAACATAGGGTCCAGCGTGCTGTCATGAAATTGGTCCAAACCTCACTGATATTCAAGTTACAATGAAATCGATCGGAGAACAGCAGCAAATGCTCACATTTTAAAAGCTGTAATCAGCAAATATTTTCCCGCTTTTTTTTATTATTTGAAAGAAAATTCAATAATAATAATAATAATGGATATTGTTTTGGTTTTTTTTTTCTACTTTCTGACATTTTATAGGTTAAACAAATCAACAAACTGAGAAAAAAATGGAAAATATGCAAGATAAATGTAAAAAATATATGGAAATACCTCAGATAAATAGAAGAATAACTAATCAACAAATATTGGATCGTACAGTGAGACAAGTCGACCAGCAGACCATTTCCAGTTTTGCAACCAAAGACAGTTTGCAGCAAAATTCTGACAAAAAACTAAAAAAAAAACTTCTCAGATCTGAGGAAATACCTCGATAGCGGTTCTCTGCAGAACAGGTTTGATTCCCTGAGGAACCACAAAGACGTTGGGCTCTCTCTGAGGGGGCGGGTATGGAAGGTCCGACTCCTCCGGCTGCCAGTAGGAAAGCAGGACAGTCGTGAATCAGCAATCATCAACACGAGAAGAAAAACCCATGAAAACGAGACCGGCAGTCTTCTTCAAAGGAGATTAAATGGCTGTTTAATGACTTGATGTTTAGTATGAACATGTCAGATGGGTTTTAGAGCGTTAAAATAACACAAATGTAACATTCAAGTCAAGACCAGTGCAGGTTTTTTCACAAAACAAGTCTGTTACTGGTACATGAGTACAGAGAGGCTGTGGATAGAGGACATGTTTAACTTGTCTTGTTTGTTAGTTTACGGTATGTTTTCTCCTGATAATTAATCATTGAGTACAAATTAATTAATAACAAAGAACTAATATCTATTCTTGTGTAAAAAATGTTGGATATACTACAAACTTAAAAAGAATGAAAATTTCCACAGCTTGTGATGTTACAACACAAAAATACAAAAAAAGTGTCAAGTCAGAAAAGTTTTATGCGTGAAGGACACAAATATCATCTTTACAAATATCCTCTCTGGCCTTCCACAAACAAATCAACAAAATATACAAGAGGTAACAAAATGTTAGTGGAAGTTTGAATTATGTAAGTGTGAACAAATGAAAACAAAAGGACAATTGAACATGCATGAATGATGAAGCTCTGTGTGCTGTGCAGGCGGTGAACATGACACAGCATGAGTGTGTTTCTGTGTTTGTATGTGCACATTGTACCCATTGCTGCAGGTTTTCAACAAGGAATCCTGGAAACATCAACTGAGGAAGAGGCATCGAAGAAAAAGAGACGAAAAAAGAAACAGAGCAGTGAAATAAAAGCGAAGAAGTGCAGGTTTCAAATTTCAGCAACAGGCGAAACATCAGATGAAGGACTTTAAATTTCATATCCTGCAAAAATGCATCAGAAGTTCCTCGACTGTTCTGAGATGCTTGTTATCAGCACAGAGAAAATGAAAAATCCCATTAGAGAAAATTCATATCAACCTTTTCTCACAAAGAAGTTCCTGGTTGGGTCAAATAGACTTCCCCATCCCCCCATCACACAACATCAAAGTCTTTTTTTTATTTTAATTTGTTTTTAATCAATATGTGAGTAGATGCTCCGCTTTCAGCCGTCTCACCTCATCTAGAACGTGGGTGGAGGTCACGATGTCTCCCTGCAGGTGAGACAAGAACAAGTTTCATTTTACAGGCTGGAAACGTATGAGAGAGGGAAACGAAGAGCGATTAATCCCAGAAAACAAAGAGTGGGGGAGAAAAAATGAAAGAAAATCATGAACTGACCTCCTGGCCTGGAATATGGTGAACTGCTGGCTGTAGACACATTGTTATAAGATAATTAAAATATTAAAATACATTTAATTAAAATTCCCACTGAAGACAATGGAGGATTAATAAAGTGGTGATGATGGAAGGTTGACCTCTGACCTTTTCTCTGCGTATGAGCTCGAAGGCGGCCAGCAGCTCGCCGGCGTTCTTGTCCCCGTGGCGAATGGGGAACCAGGCCAGACGAGGGGAGGCAGTCAGGGAGGGCTGGCACACACAGCGGCCCATGAACTCATCTGCACCCTGAACGTTTCGAACACACAGAGCATTTCACAGTTCTTGTTCCTGGCATGATGCTCGATGCTTGACTGCAGCCTCAGCGAGGACAGAATGCAAAAAAAAAAAAAAAACACACTCACGTATGTGTCCGAATCGTAAAGCTCCACCACGACGTTGGGCGGAGTGGCCATCGTGACCTCGGGGTCGCCAAAAATCTCCACCTCATAGAAGATGAGCGTCTGGTCCCAGGTGGGATTGAGAGTGTTTCGCACCGTCACTGTTTTCTGGGACTGATGGAGGAACGACACAATGGCGTAGGGGTCTGAGGAGAGAGCACGACAAAATAAAACAGAGATAAATCTTTCAACTGCTTGTCCGAGAGCTTGAAAAGAGTCCATCCAATAGATGTTGGGACAGTCAAAACAATAAATGTAAACTTCAAGGTGGTGCCAGTGGGAAGGTCAAACCATGACTGCCTGAATCAAATTTCATGGTTTTCCACTCAGTTGAGAGACTGACAGACTGACTGATGCCGCCTTCCCTACACTCACTCACTAGCACGGCTAACAATGTCTTCGTTTGTTGTTTGAAAGGGCCGTCGATATGCAGCCTTTAGTGGATAGCATGCATGTTAGCATGATAACCAACACGAACACAGCACAAAGAACAAAACACCATCTCCAGAAACGAAGAAGACACAGTCTGCGTGATTGACAGATGAGCTCTGAGAAGCACGCTGCAGAGACGCCACAGGAGTAGGCGACAGACGCCAAAAGACATAAAAAAATAACAGCAGAAAACTGTTAACTCGCAGTCGAGCGCTGAAGTTTGTTTTGTGTGTGTGTGTGTGTCTGTCACTGGAGTCCCTGGAACAAACACACGGCTGGAAGTAACGTCTACCCATCGTGTGTATTCTTGTGCTTCTGTCTTTGACAGCGAGGACATTTCAGGGGGAAAGTCCCATCGACGACATCTGAGATAACATCTGAGACATGACGATGGCGTCAAACTAGAGCAGCCACTGGTTCAATCATTAACTAACTGTATTTGTATTTTATAGGCTGATCGTATGTTTTTTAGTGTAAAATGTTCATTTGAACAGTAGCTAGTACCTACAGCTTGTCAAATAGATGTAGTCAAGTAAAAGTAAAATAAACCCTGTGAAATGTAGAAGTATAAAGAAACATAAAAGGGAGTACCTCAAAATTGTACTAATTGAGTAAATGAAAAAGTAAAAAAGTAAAGTAACTTTTCTCACTTTTTACATGCAAAAAGAGATGAAATAAATAAACTGACAGTGAACAGACTCCAGGTCAGATCATAACAGGCGCTCATGAGCCTCAGTTTACGCTGCTGTCCTAACATCCAGAGAAGACGACGATGTTATGGTTGAAGCTGGCAGCACAAACTTGTGTCCGTGTGTGTGTGTGTGTGTGTGTGTGTCCAAACTATCCCGGCGTCCCACACAGTGACATCAGCAGCTCGGGAATGCCGAGCGCGACCACTCTACTCCATGTTAACACACACACGCACACACACACACACACACGCACAATGTATAATGTGGACACATGGATAGACACACACATGTATGTACAGTTATGCACACACACACACACACAGTGAGTAGTTTGTTATTTCAGGCAGAGTAAAGAGTCTCTATGGAGCCGTTAGAATCAGAGTAAACAGAAGCTAAGTTGCATTTTCCCACCAGCCCTCAATTAACCTTGGACATCCATATGCACACACACACACACACACACACACACACACACACACACACACATAAGAGGCACACCACCCATGGTGACCCATTCAATTACTGTCCACTCCCAACAGCCCGTTAGCTCATATAAACAGCAATACAAACAGCCCAGGGGGGTTATGTAAGTGTGTGTGTGTGTGTGTGTGTGCGTGTGTGTGTGTGTGTGTGTGTGTGGAGGGGAAGCAGCAGTAGTGGGGACCTCAGTGGGAGCCACAGGGGTACATAAACACAGCGAAGACAGGGAAGAGAGAGGTAGAGACAGAGAGAGATTGGGGGAAAGAATGGGTGGAGGACAAGGAGAGAGAGATGGAGGGTGAGAAGAGAGAGAAAAGGATACAGAGAGGATGGAAGGAAAAGATATATGTACTACAAATGTGTGAATCAAAGAAGACAGACAGACAGAGCTAAAGAGAAATTTCTCTCCTTTTGATTGGCTGTGATCAGGGCGGGGACGGCGGCCATGACACCAGATCAAAAAGGCTGCTAACTTAGCAAACTTGTGAGTTCAGAGAGATTTACTGTCGGCCGTCAATAACTTCTCATTGAATGAAATGTTTGAAAAGGTGAACAAAAAGCCAGGAGGAAGTGAAGACGCCAGCAGAGAGAAGCTACAGTCGCTGTTACTGACTAGCGCTAGCCAGTTAGCTCGCTAGTTAGCCCTGCGAGTACAGAATAGCTACTCCCAACACTGGCGCTGATTAGACCGAGATTTAGACAGGTGAAAATAAACAAAGAAGGACGGAGACAGAGCAGAGGACAGACAGAGACAGACAGACTGAAAAAAGAAAGAGCTCAGTCTTTGATAGATGACTCAGTCTTTAATCATGGCCACCCAGATGCCATTTAACACCAGATTAACACACAACTGAAGGCCATCCATCAACTCTACTCATCCATTACGCCGAGTGTGTGTTTCCCTCCAGCCTCCCTCCATCATCTATCATTTCTCTCCTCCTCCGTCTATTCATCCCCCTGTTTTTCAAGGCTTCGTCTCTGTTTTTACATCTGAGGCTGCGGTGGGTTTCTGATTAACGCGCACAGTAGCCGCAGTTTCCATGACCTGCTTCGAATAAAAGAAAAACATTCGCTCTCTTCTTTTTTTTGTCCTCTCTTTCTCTGTCGCTCTCTCTTTTCTAAACCTCCCCTCCTTCTCTCCCTCCATCTTTCGGTGCAATAACACACACCTCTATTAATAATCTGAGCCTTTCAAACGCCCCTCTCTCTGTCTGTGGCGTTATAAAAACAGAAGAACTCTGCCTGATATTAAAGCTCACTTCCTTGTTTTTAATGTGCAGAGTTTCTGTGTCCCTCCGTGTCTTTAAAGACACGTCTGTATTTGGAAAGTCAAGGTTGGAAGATGTCTACATCTTCATGCTTTGCAACCAGGTGTGGAGCGACATATCATATATATATATCATACATGAATCTCCCATTAATGATCGTTATCATTATGATTCAGTTATATTGTATTGTTTAAGATCCGCATACATACATTCAGATCGTCCCCCAAACTAAGATAGCTGACCACTCAAAATAACAATTACAAACTATCATTATTTTATTAATTATTTTTACTCTTCCCTCATTATTACCAATTATTCATATTTTAATACATGTATTATTATTATCATCATTATTTTCATCTATAAATATCACATTTAACAGATTTCCATGAATACATGACATTATACTCATCTAAGTCACAGTAAGTGCATCATGTTTATTATTATTATTATTATTATTATTATAGTAATATAGTAGTATATCATTGTATGTGATTATTATAATTTCTGTGGTTTGTTAAGTTTCATGCTGAGTTCTGCGCCCTGTTTTTGCTGTCTGTCCTTGTATATTTTAGCCTGATTTCTTTCATTGTTTTATATGCAAAGTCTTTACTGTTTTCTTTTTGCATCAATAAAAAAAATTGCTGAATAAATAAACAAAAAAGGATGTGGAGCGACATCAGCATCCTTTGGTTTGGTGCACAGCAGAAAACAGCTTCCTGCTTTGTGTGGAAAATGATGCTGATGAGAGACCAGAAAACCAAAACAAGAAGCTGAACGATGCTAAAATGCTAAAATAGAGCAAAACCTTTTCCTTTGATGTTTAGTCCTCATCTTTATCGTTTATTACTCCAAATTAATTAAAATTAGCTCCAGTTTTAAGTGCTTACATACAAACTGTTTTCCCACCCATGCAGCTGCATTTATTTCTTCACACTGTACACTCTCTTTTTAAACATGGGGCTCCCTGCTGCCACAGTGTCCTCAAAGCTTCATGTTTTGAGAAGCAGCATATTGAAGTTTCGTAACAGCAGCAGTGAACTGAGAGGAAATTTTCTTTTCTGGGATGCTGCTGTGAGCTTTCAGAAGAAAAAGTCTACAAATTCTACAAAAGACTGTGTGCAGAGACCCGAAAACTGGTGGAAATCATCACATCCACTTTCTTTATTGTAAAGCAGCTCTCGCCATTCGAGAGCTCCACGTCAGCTCACAGGCTGTGTTACATTCAGGGAAACACAGTAAAAAGACCTGATGTGCACTTGGTGAACAAACAGTGTTTCTGTGGCGCCCTCACTCCTGTCTGTTTCACATTGGAGAAAACTGAGGTCAGTTTTTCACAAACTGAACTTTCCGGCCACCAGATGGCGCAAGTTATCAGCATTATTCTTTACACATGACAGAAACGCTGTGAGAAACACAGTGAAGATTTTAAAGAATTCACTGCACGGTACCTGAGAAGCTGTCTTTGTCCATGGCCGGCAGGTCTCTGGCTTGGTACAGGTAGCAGCGCAGGTGGTAGCGGGTGCCACCTAGACACACGCACACACACACACACACACACACACACCATAGCATTGACAAAAAGGTGGAGGAATGAAGAAGGAGGAAGACTATGAGAGAGAAAAGGAAGGGTAAAAAAATGTCTTACGGTCAAAGAAACAGGAAATGGTCGGTCTGTTGACTCCAAACGTTGTTGTGACTGACTTGTCATCGTTCTTGTCCTCTATGCTACTCTGTGGGGGAAGGAGGAGGAGGAGGAGGCCGAAAGAAAGGAAGATGAAGATCACATTCAGAAAGAAAAGAACAGGCAACACTGACTTGTAGAAGCACACTCTAATCACACTTTTGTGTATATTTTATCTGGGGTAGTTCCTAATGGATTGGGCCTTTTAGTTCCAATGAATTTCAAGATTACATACAAGGATGTATGAAAGCACAGTGTTAAGGTGTCCACATACTTTTGGCCATGTAGTGTATTTTAAATGCTATTACTTAGCATTTTACTGTATGTAATAATGAATGTGGTAATTCATGAAAACTGACCAGTAAACACAGTTTTTATCCTGTTATGTCTGATTCTCTCACCAGAGAACACTCCAGAGCAAAGATGGCGGCCGGTCCCGTCTTCTCCAGCGGCTCCATGCGACACCTCCACCTGCGCCTCCTGAAGCTGTCCGTCTTTCTCGGCTTCAAGTGGAACCTCCAGCCGAACAGCGAGGCGTACTCCCAGCCCTCCCTCTCCGTCTCGTCCGGACGCTGCTGTAAACACACACACGCACACACACACACACACCACTCTGAGCCTCTGTGTGTTTCAGCTGCTTTCTTGCCCATTTGTGCAACTAGAGCACCATCTAGTGGCGGAAACAGGACGGTTCAACAGTTCACATAACAGGATGACATGAGAGATGAAAAAGAAATGTAAATGCTTCAAGATTATTGATCCAGATGGATGGATCAGTGAAGCTTTACTGGCTTAACTTCAGCGGTGGAAGATCTCTGTCTACCTTTCTGAGAGCTTCCATCTTCTGCTGGTCCCGTCGTCTCATTCGGATCCATCGTCTCCTTCGGTTCGTGTGGTACATCTTCTCTGCCGGCACCCACGACTTGGGGCGGCGGTCTGGAGGGATGGTGATGCCGTACTCCCAGCCTGGACACACACAGAATGGGGCTTGTTAGTGTTTAATTTAGCTTTTGTTGTTGATGGGTTGGTTTTTGTGTGTGTGTGTGTGTGTGTGTGCGCACCTTGATCATCCACAGCCCTGTTGAGATCTTCGCTCCACTCCACCTCCTCCCACGTCCAACCTGGAGGACACTCCACCTCGTCCTTCGGCACCGCCTTCTCCCCGTTCTGACGTACACATTCATTAGATTTACAGAGATGAGTGAAGCCATTAAAGGTGCAGAAACACACACACGTACCACGTCAGTGTAGCCCTCCGGCATGCCGATCCACTGTCCGCCCGGCAACCTCATCTGGTTTTCAAACACTTCCTCTGTGAAGGTCATGTGACCGGCGTCCACGTCATACAGCAGTCTGAGGGTTTATCATCACAGACACATGACACACACACACACAAAAAAGTGGCTCCATCTTCTGTGGTAAAGTTTGAAGAATTAAAATAATAATAATTTCAGCGATCATTTGAGGCAGGTCGTGTGAACATATGAATAGTGGGTAACACACACTTACGTCTTCTCAGGGCTGATGTACCAGTCGCCAGCCCAGGTCCAGCCAGGTGAGGGCTTGAAGCTCTCTTTGGGCAGTTTCACTCTTCCAGTGACGTCGCTGAACTTGGGGTAGGTTAAACCTGTAGTTCCCCAGCTGCCCACCAGAGCGAGTCGGGTCTGGTTCTCATACTGCAGGAACAGAGATCTGGGTCACGGGATGATGCATAATGCCCCCCATGGAGCTGCTGTTAGCTTAATTAGCTAACTGCAGCTGATAAGTCTGCTAGCGACAGTACTGATGGTCAGTCTGGGCTCATTGATCAGTCAACTCTTGGTGTAAGATTCAGTTTCATCAAATTTGATGAGGGGGCCTGAAGATGAGTTAATTTCTGATCACAGCGCTCAGATCTTCGTTCCCAGCAGCAGCATCTTACCGTCTCTGCAAAGACGGACAGTTTTCCTTCAGCGTGTTGGTTGAAGTGTTTGACGTCAGCAGCCAATCCAAACCAGACTTTGACCCTAAGCTGACCAGGAAGCTTGGCTTCTCCACCACTGCCCTGTGGGTACTGCACAGCACACACAGCAAGGTAAAACCTCATTTCACAAGATAAAATGCATGTTTCTGAGTGTGTGTGTTCACCTTGAGGAAGACGGTCTGCAGCTGTCCGCAGTGTTTCCCACAGTGCTGCTGGGAGAAGATCACAGTGTGTGCTGGGATGCGGTGGTACGCCACCCTGCGGTCGCCCTGCAGCATCCATATCACAATGTCTGGAAGACTGTTCTGAGGCTGGGCGAGCGACATAGAGTACAGAGAGAAAAAAGAGAGAGAGAGATTATTAGTTGTGCTCTTTTTTGACCTGATCTTGCTATTGTCATGCACCATAAATTGTGGAAGAAGTACTGAAGCTGGCATGTAGCATGACTGTTACCTGCTGTGTTACCTCGTCCTCCGGCCCAGCTAATGTACACACACTCACCTCCTCAACCAAGGCCCTGAGCCTGCTGGCCCAGTCCTCAGCCTGCTCCAGCACTGTGGACAGCTCGGTGGCGGGTCCGTGTTTGAGAGCGAGCGCCGCCGCAACGATCTGCTGCAGGTGGAGGACGCGAATGTGCCTCAGTGAGCGGTCCAAAGGGGTCGCACACTGCCAGTGGTCGAGAGAGGGCAGCTCTTCACTGGAGAAAGAAGAGAGAGAGAGAGAAGTGTGAGACGGGGACAACACACAGAAATAAATGAGCAGGACTGCAGCATGTGTTTGCATTCTGAAGTCGTGCAAGAGAGAAGAATGCAAGAGTCCAACATGTCTCAATAAGGAAATTCCCTCCAAAACTTTGTTCTTTTCAGTATATTAAGTGAAGTGATGTTGACGACAACGAGAAAAACAGTGAAGAAGAAGAAGATCAGAAAATCTTTTACTTGAGTAAAAGTAGCGATGTTAAAATACTCCATTAAGAGTAAAACTCCTGCATTTTAAATGAGCTAGAGAAGTATTATGTACTTTAAAGTCTAAATGCACTTATTTATACATGTGATTTGTTATATGATTGCATGTTATATCATAGATACAGTTTCAGTGTTTACCTGCAGTCAGTGATGACCTGATCCAACAGCTCGACCACTCGGAGCTCCACCTCCTCCAGATCACTGCCTGCCTTCACCTCCAGCTGCACCCGCTGCAGGGCCTCCTCCTGAACACACACACACACACGCACACGCACACACACAAACATTCAGATGGCAAATATTCAATATAAGAGAGGAATGTCTTTATTTTTTTATTTTCAAGGTCTAAAACCTAAAAATTTCCTAATGAAGGTAGATGTACAACAACACACATACACGCACCCACCCACGCACACACATACACACACACACACACACACACACACACACACACACACACACACACACACACACGGATGCGACACCCACCAGTCTCTCTATGACAGCCAGCAGCATGTTGAGAGCATCAATCCTCGGTTTGATATCTTCCCACTCTGAAGACAGAACCACCACGGGCTTTACGTTTCCCCACGGGAGGTAGTAGTAGTGGCAGCCTGTAACAAACACACAAGCTCAGATAAATATCAGTAAAATAAATAAAACCTCTCGAGTCTTGAAGTGAGTCTGATCTGTGCAAACTAGAACTATTTCTTGCACACATGAATAATTTCACCAGACATTTCACTTACCGTCAAACACGGCCCTGCTGAACTGGGTGGTGGAGGCCAGAGGGAGGCAGGTGTAGTCAAACTTGTTGCCATAGTTACCGATGCTGACCTCGAACTGGATGGCGTCGTCGACGTCCTGGAGGAGCGTGGCCGAGTAGAACGCGACGAAGAGGGAGAACTTCCTCTTCCTGAGAAACTTCTGTAGAGAAAGAGGGAAGGATGGATGACGACTTTCTTTGCGTGTTCAAGTCTTTATATCCTCTTTTATACCCTCCTTCCTGCTCACCTCCACCACCAGCAGGTCATCTGACGGTATGTCTTCGGTTTTCTGCTCCGGCTTGTCCATCAGTTTTGTGGTAACTTCCAGTAAAACTCGGCCTCTGTATGCCACGCCCTCCCCCTGACGACCAGAAAACGATCTTTACAAGGTGCAATATGCATTAAATGTCAATGCTACTCGTCTTATTGGTCAAATATGGAGGAAATCTGGACTGGAGCTGCTATTCAAGATAAAATAAAGCTACAGCTCAGTTGCATCTGTTATGTCATTGATGATCCACAAAAACTTACCAGCAAAAATCAAGTTCTGGATGGTTTTATGACTTTCCAATTATTTTCTGACTGATTGTACTTAAGGAAAAAATTAGGGGTGCACGATAGTTATCGGGCCGATAACAGGAAATTATGACGTCATTCCGTTAAGTCCGATATCATGACGAACAGCCCCGATAACATATGTGTTTTTGTCAGCACGGCAGTGCCTCGCTCCCACTATGAGACCCGAATGGCCTGCAGTGAATGCTGCATTCATGTGACGTTGGCATAATCAGAAAAACTCTTTCTCACTGGGAAAAATCAAGAATACCCCCTCATGCCAGAAAACAACATTCGCAGCATTTTTACACATGTTACACATAAAAAATAGAAACATGAACTTAAAAAGGTCGAAAGAACAACTACCAAACGATGGAACGGGGGAATGTACGTTACACCTTGAATGCAGCATACTATGGACTGCCCTGTCAGTCTAAGTAAGGGCTAATGTATCTTTCTTCAGAATGACATAGAAGCCCGACGCGAAGCGGTGGGGTTTATTTCTCCATAGGAACCTGCTCACTAAACGTTATCCCGCTTAGAACACGGCTTACTACTAAAACATTCAATAATGTGACATAAAATAGTGATTAAAACATATTTTATTGATTTAAAATGAGCCTACTCTCGTCTGTCGCATCTCTCACTGCGCAGCGGCTCTGAAAGTAAACACGTACGTTGCGTAGCAACCGCCTCTCACTGTGCGCCGCTGTTTTTGGTTTTGTTTGTGGTATTGATGTCATGATGTTAGGTATATGTGTGTGTTATCGGTATCCGCCTTTAGGAGATGAAAGTTATCGGTTAACGGTTTTAAAAAACAGTTATCGTGCATCCCTAGAAAAAATGCTGAGTTACTTTTCCGAGGTTTAGCACTTCGTGCGGATCGTTGAAGGCGGTGAACTCTCTGGGGCTGCCGTACAGGTTGACAAAGCATGGGCCGAACGTTGGCAGGAAACCAAGACTGTCGTCAACTGCAATGACAACAACAGATTTCATTACAAACAGGGCAGGATGTGGAAGGACGGAAATGAAGAAAAGATCGATTGATTATCTGATTGATGAAATGATGGAAAGTATGTGAAGTTGACTTAATAGATTCAGAGAGTTTCATCAGAATTAAACCAAGATGGAAACAGTTATGAGTTGAAAGAAGAATGAAAATATACATCACAAGAAGACGTGAAACAGCTGAACTGTTTCACAGAAAATAAGAGAGGATGGTGGACGTACTACCAGAATGGACGGTCCGAGGAGTCAAGTCATCTGAATGCGTGGAGAGGAAGGATGGTTCAGAGTCACAGACAGACAGAAAGGAAACAGATGTCTTTGAACGCCACTCAAACCCAAACAGATGCATTGGACCACAAACACTGCACAAAACCCGGAACGCTCAATGCTAAATCATTGGGTTTGTTTTCAGTACTCATCACTTTAACACAATTCATCCTCAGATGAAGTTAGTGAAATCACTGAAACGTCCCACCACTGCAGAAAACTGGGAAACAAAAGGTGCAACATTTTCAGTAAATGTTCACCATATGAAAACATATTTCTTTAAATAACGAGGCCATCGCTGCCATGTTGGCAAATCTGTTGGACTGACCAAAAGGAGGTAAATCATTCAGTTTTTGGTGACAGAAGATAGTGGAAGGAATGAAAGGCAGATATGAAAGGGGGGGGGGGGGAACAGTTCTAACATGCTTATTCTCTGAACTGAGGAGCAGGAAATACTTTTATTTTGAAAAATACTTGCCCTAGCAGCACCTGTGTGAAATCCAGGGTCCCAGTGTCTCATTTGTTTAAAGGACCACAGCAGTGTTTTTTAAGACATACTTTACATCACAGTTCACCATTTTTTCTGTTGGATGTTCAGTTCAATTGAGCATTTTTGGTGTTTTTGCCAAAATATGATTCTGACTATAATTGACTATAATATAATATATAACTATAATTCTTTGGTTGGCTGAAACTGTGGCACGCAGGTAAACCTGAGAGGGGAAACATGCCAATAAATCTACTGCTGCTGCATAGACATTTGTTTGCTCATATTCATTTAATCTGTTGATAATTTCTCTATGAAATATTTGTATACTTTCAAGAATCATCAACTCCTAAGACCTGCTCGAAACTGAGACACAAGTGTAACTCCAAAGTCTTCAAACGCCACAGTGCTGTACGTGGCATTAAGCTGCCAGATGCTGATGATTGGTCATTGTTCACATGAAATGGCCCTTGTCACACACCGTGAAAAAAACGCATGCATGTCGTCTTCATCTGGACAACTGTGAGGGACTCCAAGGAGCGGAAACAATGTCAGTCAGCACACAAACATTACCACGCTGGTCTTCATGCATGTCAGTGAAAGCTAAACATCCATGCTTTGTTAGGTTCACAAACCAGAGATCCGGCTGGTGGTTCAAGACTTGAGGGTTCTAGAGTCAGATCCAACTTTCGGCTCTCACACTGGACTTCAGAGCTAACTCTTGAATTCTTCTTCTGTTTTTAAATGAGACATTTTCCAGCTGTGTTTGTGGTGAAAAACCTGGATAAAACATGATCTTTTCTTTATCTTAACCATATGGTTTATACGCCTAAACCTAACCAGACCTTAACCACAACACTGCTGTTTCTGTTCTCCATAACACACAGGTCCAGTCCCGTGCTACGAGCTTACTGGTCTGAACTGAGTCAGACTGGTCCACACACCCCAGTTTGATGCAGAATGGAACCAGACATCTGGTTCCTGTCATCTGCAGTCAACCCAGGCCACACAGACCCACACAAAACTGATGAAATAAGACAAATTTGGGGAAGACCAGTCAAGTGTACCGCATTCTAAGGCCGAATGCCAAAAACATAAAGCCTCGACCTTTTCAAGCCTGCACCACTTGCGAGGCTGTCACTGATATGAATATTCCAAAAACACAGCGATGGACTGTCGGTGTGAGATGCTTAGAGTCCAGTCATCCAGTTTTATCATTATTTTCAGCTCAGCAGAGCAGAAATTCAGCACATTAATTCATCTGCTCCTGCTGGTCGTGTTTGTTGACATCTGCAGGTGGCTGCTAGTTAGCATTAGCCACCGACAGACAGAGGACCAAATGAGACCAACACCAAAGTGCTTGACAGGTTACTCAGCAATTTAGCATCCAGTCTGGAGGCACAGTCACCTTTACGTTAAAATGAAAACGTTACCTTTTGATTCATGTGACCTGTTTTAAGGAAGCTTGAGGTGCGGCACTGTGTCATCAGACATAAATGTACCCTAAAAACTCTGAACCGAACCAGACAAGATGAGTTTAGTATAAACACTCCAGTGCAGTCAAAGCAAGCCCATTCCAGTCTAAACCAGTCCAAACCGGCCCAGTCCGGTTCGGACCTGTTTCGACTGGTTACTCACCATCTATCTCTCCACCGGGGGCGGAGATCTTAGACATACAGAGGTGGGAGGTGCCGATGACATCATTGTGACTGGCTCTGTCCCTGAATGAGGAAGTAAGAGAAGAACCCAAAACTCTGACACACGACTTTAAAGCCAAACGGTGACATAAATTAAAATGTTTGACTCGAGAACAGAGGTTTTCAAAATGTGGAGCGTCCTCAAGACGCCGTGGGAGAGTTGAAGGGGGAGCGCGAAGGAAGAGATGTGAGGCAGAAAATACAACGTGGGGTGAAAGGGAATTGTTGTAACGTGCGTCGAAATTTGTACTCCTTCTCAGAGTTATAACTCACTCAGATCTGAACACACAGACATGGTGCACATATTTTTAGATTTAGTATGACTGACACTTCCCAACGATGTCTTTATTTCAAATGTCCATCACAAATTAACCATTATAAATCCACAGCTAAATCGTGGAAAAAAAAACACTTATATCTCCAGAACTTGCCTGACAATACACTCGTTTTTAAGTTTTCTTCAGTATTAAATTACTTCAGTGAAGGTTATCTGCACTTCCATGGATTCACTGTAAACAGGAATTGTTAATAGCTAATTCGGCCTACTTTTGACGCTGCAAGTTTTCCAAAATGTAAACAAACACAGGCTCAAGTTGTAGCCCACAGCGTATTACCTTTGTCTTGATCTTGTCTGAGGGGGCCCACGGCTTCAGACTTTGAAAACCTCTGCCCTAAACTAAAACCATACTCTAAAGTTCATGCAAAACCCTTTAGTTTCATAATAGAAAATGTCAAAATGAGGTTTTGTATCAGCAAAGATTCACCAGTCCATAATTCTGATCCTCATCTTCTCACACATGGAGGGAAACTGGGAGCGAAAAAGAAAGTATGCATTGTATAATGATGATTATGATCAGTGCACTTGTCTTTCTAGCTTAATAAAAGTCACATAGTAGTATGTGTTTGCACTGTGTGTCTCACCCTGATGGGCATGCTCAGACTCTGGTTCCATTGCGGATTGGCGTTTTTCTCCAGAATCTTAGTGCAGACCTGAAAAAGAAAGAAAGTATTAGGTTCTGTGTTTGATGCCTGGGATAAAATCATGGTCAGGTCTAATGACTTTAATGGAGGTTGTGGGATGTCATTCTCACAGTTTTGCCAGCAAAGTGGATCTCCACCAGGGGATCCACCAGGTTCTTCCTGTTGCTGTCAAACCCAAGAATCTGCCTCATCCCATCCATGAAGGCATCATCCACTGCAAACAGGAAAGAGAAAACATTAGAAATCTCTCTATTTCTCTCTCAAAAGCAAAGGAACAAACCATAAACGCACACTAGAGACTAACTTTGTGGCAGGTCTTCAGCTCTGAAGATCCTCAGGGTGAAAGTGGCTCCTCTCAGAGACAGACCAGCCGGTCTCAGCAGGTTTCCTTCGATATCTTCTTTATCCTCCACACACTCGCGTCTGTCAGCCTGAAACACACACACAGACACAACATTAAAGCATACATAAACTCAATTTAGAGTGTCGTGGTTTATTGAACTGATTTTGTTTTCCCTGTGCACACTGTAAAAGATGTGCATTTAATCTCTGCTGTAGCAGATTTTACATATATAATTGAAAATGTATGTAAAAAGGAAATATTGTACTTTTTTTCCCCCTTACATTTATTTGACACTTACAGTTATTGGCTACTTTTACCTAAAAACATATGATATACTTATATGATATGATGCTGTTCTATACTGCTAATTTACCAAGTAGAATACAAAGTACACGAAATTCGGTCTACACTGACAAACTACAAATTTATTCATTCCTGATAAAAACAGGACAATATAACATTCTATAATTATATAATATAATAAACACATTTTGAACATTTTAAATTGGGGAATTTTACTTATAGTATTTTTTAGACTATTTCTACTTTTACTCAAGCTGTAGTTTTTCCAGCCTCAGCTGTGCTTAGTCTCACCTGTGGGACTTTGGGTTTGAATGCTAACATGCTAACAGGCTAACATTACTATTGCAGTTACTTTAAAAACTACATCATGTTTATTTGGTAATGATTAGCATGTAATGTTAAATTCCTTATGCTGACATGCATACAGTTAGCAAGGCAACATGCTAACATTGCTAATAAGCAAACATTACCACCTCCTAGCCTTTAGTATATTAGCATTAATTTCAAAGTACAGCTAAGGCTAACAGGTATTAGTTCTACAGTTGCTGAACACCTGAATAGAAAAAGATGAACTCTTTTGACCTCCATCATATTTTTTCCCAGTACAGGACTGATGCTAGAACAAATATCATCTTGATGCTGTTTCAGACTCACCGGTGGCTCGTCTCCAGCTGCCAGGACCAGCAGGCTGACCTTCAGGTAACCTTTGACCCCAGCAGAGAGGTCGTCGGGGTCACACAGCAGCAGCCACTTCCTCAAGAAGCAGTGTCCTGCAGAGAGGGGGGCGGGCTTAAACTTCAAACCAACCAATAATATACTGCAACCAGGAAGTTCAAACTAGGACACTAAAACCTAAAAAAACTACTATACTGTGGTGAACTAGAAACTCTGAACCACAAAATCATCCTTTATATTTTAAAAACAATTAACAAACACAGCATAAATATGAATTCATTTACAGTACAGCTCCTCGCTGACAGTTTTCATACAAGCACAACAGTAGAAATCATGAAAAACACATAAACGTATACTCACTGTGCTCGTTATAGACGGTCCCCACATCCAACTGCGAAAGATGTCACAAAATTTTACATGTTTTTGCTTTTCACTTCACTTCTTTTTGTTGCCCAAACAGCCAGAAAACATGACCACAGAACAAATACACGTTGAATTTTTAAGTCCAGTGGTACATTTACTGTATTTACAATACTTAAGTACAAATTTAAGGTACTTGTACTGTAAGGTATTTCCATTTTATGCAACTTTATACTTATACTCCACTACATCTCAGACGCAAATATTGTACTTTTTAGTCCATTACATTTATTTCACAGCTTTGGTTATTTGGTACTTTACAGATTATAGTTTTTATACCCTTACTGACCATTGAAAACCACGTATCTCCATACTTCTATTTTTCTGATAAACTGAAGGATGAAATGTGTGTTGAGAAAATCCTCCTTCAGCTAAATAAAATCTTTAAAAAGCCTCTTGGATTAGCTGGAAAATGCATCGTCACAAAGATGAAAACAGGCTGCTTTTCTGAGCTCATCCAACTTTTTAGTCAGGTGGAACAACCACGTGCAGTGAACGTTAGAGCTCAGATGGAGATTTACCTTGAATTCACCGATCACAGCATCAGTTCTGAGTGAACGGGAGTCGCACACCTGTCAGGCAGAGAGACTTGACATTTACTGAACAGGAAGACAGCAAAATCAAATATCTGTTGCGTTAAAAAACGCAGGATGTCAGTGGTGACAACATGTGCAACATCCAAACAAAATCGAGGCCAGACTCACAGTGATGAAAATGGGTTCATCAAACAAGTCTGATGGAGTCTCAAAGAAGTTCAGGAAGAAGGTCTGTCGAGAGGAAATCACTCAAGTTACAGTTTGAACAAGACAAATGTTTAAATTAGAGGCAGACAGTTAGATTCACAGTTTTCTGGGAATATATTGTTACTTTTTGGAATTCTTGTTTACCTCATCGAAGAACGGGTTGTTGCCCTTTCTGATGCGGGTCCTCTTGGTCTGCCCAGCTACCGATACCTTGACAACAGGCTTGATGTTGATGCCCGGCAACTGTCGGCCCTCGATGACCCGCACACGGACCTGGACAGAATGTCCAATGTGACATTCAGCAAACAAAGCCCTTTAAGTGGACAATTTTAAACATGAAACTCTTATTTAAGAACTAGTAATTTATAAAAAACATGAATTATCTGCAGGAGTCATCATAAACTGACCATAACAATGTCTTCCTTCATGTATTGTCTTGGTTCTTTCATGTTTAGTGGCCATAATTTAAGTTCTTGAGTTCCTTGTGTAATTTGCCAAAATCACCACACGGTGGCACTGTGAGCAGAAAATGATGTACTTTACATCCATGTGAGGATACTATATATCTTGAAATCCAGCTTTTCAGGTCTGAGAATTTGAACACCAACAAGTGCCAATCAATTCATCATCAGCAGGTCGGTCAACTGGCTAATTCTGGTAACATCTGCATGGATATGACTGGACGAGCCAGTGACAGTTGATGCCAATTAGCGAGAACAAGTGCTACTTCAGGGATCTGCCTGCTTCCTACAAAAAATAAATCTGAAAAGCTACATTTAACACTTACAGAGCAAGCACAAAACTGCAAAATACTGCATTAACTTATATTACTGTGAGCTGTAATAACTTAAAATATTACGGCAACCATCAGGAGTCACTTCAGGGGTGAAATACCTTATTTGAATTAAATGTGCAGATTTTTAAACACTTCACACCGAAGTAGCCGTTTTGCAGAAGGCGAGGCAAGACAGCTGAAGTCGGTAAAGACTGATTGAAGATCGAGATTTTATTTTTCACAGGTTTTGAATCTTCAGGTCACAGAACGAAATTGTACATCAGCTACAGTATGAACGAGGATGTCCTTCGCACACACACATCTAATCCTTCCTTTGGAGAACATGTCATCGTTTTGGATGTAAAGCTGGTGGGAGACATTTACATTATGACCGCTTACTGCCATACATCCTTCTCCCCTCCAGAAGAATTTCATTCAATGTCCATACATTAAAAAGAACCTTTTTTTAAGCTGTTATCCCCACTAAATGTCACATAAAACAAGCACTTAAAATGCGGGCAACTTAAAAGTAAACTACATAATGTATAGGGAGTTATAGGCTCCTCTATTATGTCTATAAGAGCATTCCCAGACCAATAAAATATGTCCTAATGCAAAAATGACACAAGCTATCATACAGAGCGAACTACTGAATAAAAAAGACTGAAACATCTACGCGCAAAATCAATACCGAATTCAAAATGAACAGTGAATCCACAGCTCCCTGCGTTTGCTCTGAAGCTAGCTGTGTGTGTGATCGTTACAGTCAAGTCTGCTGAGGATTAATCCCACATCAATGAAGATATGGACTGAGAAAGCATCTGAACGAAGAAAGAAGGGCGTTCCGCTCTCCTGGTTAATTAATTCTGATGTTGTGATTTGAGGAGAGAAGCTCTCCAAAACACAAAACTTAAATACAGCTGGCATCGAGAAATGTAATGGCCGCCCAATAATGGTTAAAACTGTAAAGATGAACACTATGACCCTGCACAGTACCTGTATGTCCTGTGGTTTATTGGGCAGCGGTTTGTGCTGATTGCTGGCTCCTCTCCTCCTCTTCCTCAGTCCTCCATGGGTGTTGTAGGACGGTGGCGAGCGTTTAGGTGCCTGGGCGGTGGGGGACTCCTGGCCCGTGGGCCCCTGAGGTCCGATGATGACCATGGAGCGTCCGTCATCGGGGCCCTGGTCTTCTGTGGGCTCCAGCATCATCATACTCTCTGTATCCTCCTCGCCCAAAGTGTCCAGAGAGATCACTGCAGATTGACAGCCCCAGAAATAAAATATAGACCAAGCCATAGATGTAAGATGTCATAGGTATCAGTAAATGACAGATTATTTTACTTGTGACGGTGTCCAGCTCCACGGTGGGGTTGTTATGGGGCAGGGCCTCAGGCTGGTGAGGAGGCTGGAAGATTGGAGCCAATCCTGGAGGGGGGATGTAGGAAACCTGCAGGGTCAGCGTGGCCTGGAAAAGACAGTAAGCACAATTATATGATTTAAAAATCAGTGGAAAGTAGTAAAGAAGCTCAGTGTACGAAGACGTGCAATCTAAAACGGGCTGCTCACTTGTACATGAAGCCAAAACGTTCTTGATGAATATCTGATGGAAAGGCATTTTTGGGAGCAGCACCAGTTAGCATTGTTGTATTTTGTTTTGTCACCAAACTTTTTTAAAAAAAGTTTTGCCGGTGTGGCTCGTTGGTCTAGGGGTATGATTCTCGCTTTGGGTGCGACAGGTCCCGGGTTCAAATCCTGGATGAGCCCTCTTAAGCCATTGATGCTTGCCTTTGGATGCAACATCAGCACACAAATTCTCCTAAATCCTGTAGGAGAACGTTGCCTCCTTCAGAGTGTGGTGGAGGCTCTGGGGTTTTTTTCAGGCTCTTAGTTCCAGTGGAGGGTCTTGTTAATGCTACAGGAAGATATTTTAGTCATTGGGGTGCTCCAGTTTGTGAAAGGGCCCTTTGTTGTTCCAGCATGACTGAGTCCCTGTGCACAACGCGAGGTCCATGAGGACATGGAGGTGGACCCCCTTGACCACAGCAGCAAGCCAGGCCTTCTCGTCAAACATCTGTGCCTGACGTCACAAATGCTCTTTTGGCTGTTACAGCCACAAAGGTTGGTCCATGCTTTTTGAATAGGTAGTCCAACAAGGACTCTGGTGTCAGATAAAATGAGCACTTTTACTGTTCTCACTGCTCAAACAAACCTCAGGAGAACGCAGAAATATGCAGCTGCTGTGTGTGCAATGACAGAGCATCTGGACCAGTAGAAGGTGTCGTCCTCTGCAGATTCCTTTAACAGGAAAAAAGCAACCGCAGAGATGAGCTTAACTGTAAGAGGCTTAAATCTGTCCTTAAAAGTGTGGCTCGTTGGTCTAGGGGTATGATTCTCGCTTCGGGTGTGAGAGGTCCCGGGTTCAAATCCCGGACGAGCCCAAGAAACCCTTCCTTGGAGCTATTTGACCCTATGAATATATGGAATTGTGTATGGCAACGGTTGTTCTCTTCTTAACTGCCAATGACACCCCAGAGTCATGGAACAGTAAAGTGATAGCCTCAACCATTCTTCAGCACTCTGTTCAGGTGTGAGATCATTAACACTTCAGCACAAAATACTCAAATCTTCATGTCTCTCTTTTAAAACACAATGTCTTTCAAATTGTATAGAAATGACACACGAATGAGGATTTATTCAGCAGAAGTTGTAGCAGCAGTGTAGGGTGTGTTCACCAGTAAAAGGTGTTGTTTTCTGCCATTTCCTTTAACGGGAGAAGGCAACTCAAGTGATAAGCTGTTGTGTGTCTATAAACAAAGATATCACAGTCTGTGATGAGGTAAAAGGGTAAAAAAGAGAGGATGTGGACATGTTTTTATATTTCAAAAAATGTGATATTTAACCCATTCTACCATTCAAATTGAAATTGTTCCTTAAAGTGAAATCTTACACCAACAGATGCCTAAAATTTAAAAGAAGAAGTATTGTGATTGTGACCGTCATTGTAACATACACACACTTTACATACGTGCACATAACACACAGGTTCTAGTATATTCTGTGTTTTAGTTACAGTAAACGTATAGTTTGTTTATATTAGTCTTTTCTTTGCTTTGTAGAATGGATGAAAAATGACCCTGTCACACACACATTGTACCTACTGTAATGTAAACACACTGCCTGACTCTGTGTGTGTGTGTGTGTGTGTGTGTGTGTGTGTGTGTGACATCAATCAGATCCACTCTGACACTGAGAGGAAGACTTTGTTTTGGGCTCAGGAAATAAGGAGGGGAAACAGAACGCTGTTTCATCTGCTGTGAAAAAACAGAAGATGATGAAAGGTGTGGCCCACCAAGGTGTGTGTGTGTGTGTGTGTGTGTGTGTGTGTGTGTGTGTGTCTGGCTTGTACTTTCATATGTGAGAGGACAACTTTGTGTTTCAGCTCTTGTGAGGACTTTTGTTTGATCTGAACAACTTCTGTTCACTAATTACCACTTTGTATCTCATTTGTTTATTCTGTTCAAAAACCAAGCTGCAAAATCATCAACTTTATGACTATTTCTTGGTGAGGATCAGTAACTTCCTGGAGTCTGCACTGGTTGCCTGGCAACCGCTCAGAGACGAAAAATAGTCCATTATATGAAAACACTGAATAGTTCAAAATTTAATCAGATTCCAAGTAATGAAAAGAGAAAGAGGCGTGTGGTTGTTATTCTGCTCTGACTCAGGAAAGTCTCTATTTTAAGATCCAGACAGGAAACTCGGAATGATTTATGATTTGCTTCATGACACAATGAGACTGTAAATTAATCTGTCTGTTCTCTATGCTGTGTGTGTGTGTGTGTGTGTGTGTGTGTGTGTGTTCATGCTCACCCCTGTGTTGTTCCTCTTGGTGTCCAGCAGGGAGATGGTGAAGGAGGCGGCCAGGTTTGGAGAGTTGAGCACGTCTCTGAGAGCCAGCCGGCTTTCCCCCAGAAACCTAAACAGACACACACACATTTAAATGTCTTCAATGTCTGTTTGGTACAACAGAAAACCAAAAAATATCACCAAATGAAGGAGTATTTGTGTGTCGGAATTGTTTTGACCACTAAAAATTGTTCTTTCCAGGAAATTCGTGTATTTTTACTGCAACAATGCCACTAGATGCACACACACACAAGAGTCAGCACCTGTTTCTCCCCATCTTCTCATGGTCTTTGACGACACAATGCAGCTCTGCTCCGGAGTCCAGAGGAATCCCCTTCAGATCCCATTCAAAACCCTGACAGAGCCGGGACAGGAAACAGTATTAGTACAAAATGGGAGCAAACTTAAAGATTATGTTGAGGTTTAGGTAACCAAAAATAGAGACAACATCAACCGACAGGGTCAGGCTAACGCTAGCATCCAAAAATCCTGGAATTTGTTGTCAGGTAGATATACAGTATTTTTATTAGTATCTTCTATACTTCAGAAACAGGCCTAATATCGGCTGTGCAGAAAGTTGTATTAGGGATAGTTTCTGCATTTAAAATGTTGCTTAACTACAGATACATAAGGTTAGGAAAGATGTACTGAAAGTATTGAAAGTAAAAGTACTGCAGAACACACACTCACAACACTTGCTTTGTGTAGCAGGAAGTCCAAACCTCAGAATTATTTAAAAAAATTAAAAGGGAAAGCTGTAAATTGTCACATTTTGAAAGGTGGAATCATGAAATATTTGGTATTTTAGCATGAAAAAGGACAGCATTATCAAAATATGCAAAGAAATTAATAACTACTCATTAACTACTAACTACAGCTGTCAGTATAAATGGAAAGGAGTAAAAAGTGGAATATTTATTTGTGAATGTGTGCGCAGGACGTACCTCGTTCCAAACAGGATTAGGGTTGTTCTTGATGACCTTCGTCTTCTTCTTAGACCCTGAACAAAGTGGAAAAAACGAGACAATTAGCTTACACAACAAACAGTAAAACACTTCGGGTCCTACAAAATGTTATCTTAGCTGTGTTTACAATTACAGTTTGAGTTACCTTCATATTAGCAAACTGATTGATCGCTAACCAGCCAGCAGGTTAGTTAGCTGTAGCTAGCTAACATCTCTTAACGTCCCGTTTTGTTTACTACATAGCCTCCTGGCAACTTGGCTAGCAAACATGTTAGCTAGCAATCACGAACACGTTAGTGTTTGTTAGCTAGCAACTCAGCTAACGTACTAACAGGAAAATGCACTTATTAGCATGAATAGTACTACATGACTGAACGCCATTTTTTATATTCAGGCTAATAACGATCTGCAAATACATATAAATTACAGGGCTCTCAAGTCTCACGCACTGAGCGCGACAGTCACGCTTTCCGGTCTCTCGCCACGCCCTCCCGTCACTCACGCTAAAAAAAAAATACCGATAAATTTCTCTGGTGCGCCGTTGCTATGGAAGCGGGAGGAATCAAGCACGTTCACGTACAAGTCGAGCGTCACTTACCTGTCAATCAAAAAAGGAAAGGGCGGGCTAAGGTAACGCAACAACCAATGAACAAAAATCATTGTTATCACGTGTTATCAGCATGTGAAAAACGGCAAGCATGAACATGTTTTAATTTGTCAGCTGTTATTAAAGACCCCTTTGAGAAAGATTAATTCAGTTTTCATCTGCATTTTCTTGCTTAGTGCTGAGTGAGTATGCCTACTGATGAAAGAGTGTTAAGCACGTCTACTGTCTGGCAGTTTTTCATATCGTATGTTGCATCATTCCTCTGTATCGTATTGCATTGCATGGTGTTGGAGCAAATCATGTTGAATCAAACTGCATCGTAATCTGGGGGTATCGTATCACAACGATAGTTGCTGTTTAAGTGTCTTTAGTGTATCAGATTAAAGTCAATTTTTATAGGTCACTTTTGCAGCACAGGGCTGAGTATGGGGTTGAAGATGCCCTCTACTTTGTAGACAGGCAAGGGTTTTCACATGACTATATTTTTAAGTTTAATGGTCATGATCACAAACAAATCTGTCTGTCACTGTGTTCTAATCAGTCTTGTACACATTGTGCTCTTTTTAAGATATCAGGAACTCCTTCCTTTTCATGACCCGAAGGAACAGGACCAAATAAGTGAAGAGTTTATGGAGTACCAGCTGATGGACATTGCCATGCCCCAGGACCCAACATCCTTTGACGTTGAGGAGTTTTGTGGAAGAATGTCCTCAAAAAAGAACAAAGCAAGAAATATTTTGCACACACGACTTACTCATTATTAAGATAAAAGGAAAACATTTAAGTAATAGAGGCCCTCGGTTCCAGCCAGTTGAACCAATTTGGGAAGCGATCAAATATCACAACCCTGGTTTTAGTGCTTCGTCATTCAAATGCTGATGCAGAGAGGTTGTTTTCAGTGGCCGGTCTGAACAGAACCTCTACGCGAAATAGCTTGTCTCCATCATGACCCTGAAAATGGCTGGACTTGAGCTGACCTGTTTTAAGTGGGAGCCAACAACACAAATGATGAAGGACTAAACAGTTAAAACAAACAACACCAGTCAAAATCTCTCTCGCTCTCCTCTGATACACACAAATTGAATAAATTGAATAAAGACTTTGTATTTGGTCACCATGACTCAGTGAGCAGAAAATAAACTTTGCAGGCACCCTAACCTTTCACACACACACACACACCCAAGCACACACAGACGCACACACACACAAACACAGTTATCTTTCCGTGACTTCCTGTAACATGGAGTTCTGAGCTCTGATTTCCTGTCTGTCGGGCACTCCGACAGGAAGTGGGATGCGAGACGGACCAATAAACAGCCAGGATTCATCAGTAGCTACTGAAGGGCTCTCATCAGAGAACACACACACACACACGCAAAGAGAGAATGAGTGTGTGTGTGATGTGATTAATCACATTGGGGACAACTATCATTATTTCCAGTCGGATTTAGTGAAAAAGAGTAATAAAGCAGACACACGCACAGATTGAGATGTTCTTTCCAGATGAAAGGAAACAGAGACAATGACTATTGTCTGATTTTGAAGCGGCTCATTAATTTCCAGGGAATGACCACTGGACAGAGCCTGGAGTACAGAAACAAGGGTCTGCAGCCATGATAGCAGCTCTGTGAGGCTCAGGCACAGCAGTGCTTTGAGCTAAAAGCTAATATATGCTAGCATGCTCAAGTGTTTAGCAGGTGTAAACTTTTCCATGTTCACCGTCTGAATTTAGCCTGTTAGCATGCTAACTTTAAGTGAATACCACCAAACACAAAGAAGGCTACATCTGGCTGATGGGAATTTAATTCGTTTTGACCACTGAATCGTCATTACTGAGAGTAAGTTACATTAAACATTAGATGGACGGCCATGGAACACAGTTTCCTGAGGATGAGGAGAATTAACCTGGGTGATCCCGTGACCTTCGTCATCCACCACCACCACCAGCAAATCAAATCAAAATTTGCATGCTGTCAAATATCAGATATCCACGTTGCACAGACAATGAATCCTGCCTTTAAGGCTAATAAATAATAAAAGCCAGCTGCTATATTGTTGTACCATATTATACTATATTGTGTTAATATGTTATATTGTTTTATTCCACTAAACACTCTTTTATATCTCTATTATTACTCTATAACAATTCAGACAAACACTAAGTATTATTACTTACTGAACAACTCTGGTTACCCAGAATTCAGTGGTATACAAAATGACGCAGTCCACTGATCCATAGGTTTCTTGATTAACACACACACACACACACACATTCTTTCTCTTTCCGACACACACCCAGAGAATGGTTGTTTGCTTTCCTGTTTTCCCCACAGTCATCACTTAATGCGAGAACACGCACATGCACGCACACACACACAAACAAATATGTTGCTACTCAAACACACCCACACAAATACCTACGTAAGTGTACCTCCGTTCTTGGACGATATGTGAAAAAACAACTCCACCCTTCCACAGAGGGGTCGAGAGGGCACGTTATATTTGTGTGTGTCTGTGTGTGTCCCAAGAGCTGGTGTGAGAGCTAGCATCTCAGAGGCAGGATGCTAGCTAATGCTGGCACAGCTTCACTTCCTGGTTGGTTCAGCTTGGCACAGTTTCTCTCAAGAGCCGAGAATAGAACAAACTGTGGCCCGCAGTGCTGTGAAATATGTATGGGAAGCTAAGTTTAGACATGGGCTCTGTGTGTGTATGTGTGTGTGCGTGCGTGTGTGTGGCTGTGTCTTACTCATGTTGTGGGGACATAAATCTGTGTACAGTCACATTGTGGGGATGGGGGGGTCCCTGTAATGTAAATTACGAAATTTTACAATGTAAACCTGGGTTAAAGTCAGGGTAAGGTGATAGAAACGGTCATACAGTGTGTGTGTGTGTGTGTAAAATGAGGCAAATGTTTTAATTTAACACCTTTATTTTTCTTAAGTGATTTTTTTTCAATAAAACAGCGCCCAACAGCGTTTGCATTGCAAAACAAGGTATAATTCACCCTGAGAAAAAAAAAACACATTTGACATGCTTCAGGAAGCTTCAGTGCATCTTAAAAGACATGCTTATTAGAACGTCTCATGATAAAGAACAGTGTTTTTCCATGAGGTTCTAAACGTCTGTTTCTGTATCATAACCTACAAAAAACAGAGCATCTTAACACGAAAAACTTTTCATGCCCACACTCACATCCGTGACCCATTAAAAATGGTTCCACGATCAGTTGAGAACCTCTGGTTTAACTTTGAAAAGGCTGAACTTCCCCTCCTTCATTTCTCCTTTCCTTCCTTCCTTCCTTCCTTCCTTCCTTCCTCCCTCCTTGACCCAAAGACAGCACAAGGGTTAATACAGTGGAACAAGCTGAAATACAAATGAAATCTTTAAAACAGGAGAAAAAGAAGAACATAGACAGATAGCCACATGAACAACTGTGGTCTTTTTTCTTTTAGTCCCCTCTTTGAAAGGACAACTCTTGGGTCAAACATGTGCACTCAAGCTATACGTTTATTTCGCAGAGACAGGATTTTCGGGAACAGCTTCAGGACATCAAGCTCTAGCAGAAGCTTTTGAAACACTGAAGGAGTGTACTTCATTTCTGGTGGCTAACTCAAGTTCATGGCATAAATGATGCCCATCAGCAGGAGACAGGCCTTTGCAACACTTCCCCTCCCGTCAACGACAATCGACACTTCAGCGTTGGATGCACCTTCGTCTTCTTCACATGTGAGGAAGACACCCATGAAAGGATTTAGTGCATGTGAAATGTGCCAGCACCAATATGATGAAATGATTTCCTTCCTCATGAAATATGCCAAAGCTGAAATACTTAAACTGTGCATTGTTAATATCCATGCAAACAAAACAGGCAAAACATGGCTCGTCCACAGGGTGAAGAACGACAGATAGACATGTTATTCTTCGCTCGCTGTGGTTCAACAGCTGTTATTCAACAAATCCAATGCCTTGAGGAACAAATATGAAGCTGCTGTGTATGAACGCGTGTCTGGGCTATAATTAGCACAGGACTGGGATGAAGCAGTTTTGACGGAGAACAACACTTAATGTTCCAATAACAACACTTTGGCCGGAAATCCTGCCCTCAGCACACAAACACAAGCACATGTTGACACAAACACGTGTCAAGACCTACACCTGCACAAACACGATGTGGAGGTGACTCAAAAAAGCAGGTGAAGTGTGTATATGCTCATGAACACATGAAAGCAGCGTCACCTCAAACCTCCAACTTTAGTTCAGTTTCAAACATTCCAGACATTATGTGCAAAAGTTTGTCTTGAACTTTCAAAACCACTACAATAAGACAATACAAACTCCTGAGTGTCTCAAAAGCTGGATGCATGAATGCTCTCAAACTGTATTACAATTTGAAAGAACAGATTTTGGGTTGCAATAATCTCAGCAGAAGTCTGTCGCACAGTCTGTATTCAGTTTAATCCGGATCAAAGTCCAGATGCAGCAGCATTTAGACCAGCCATGTCCAAACTATTCCATAAAGGGCCGTGTGGCTGCAGGTTTTCGTTCCAACCAAGGAGGAGCACACCAGGCCAACCAATCAACATCAAGGGATCCCTTAGTTATCAGCTGAAAAGGGAGATCAGCTGATTAAATGAGTCCAGCCTGGTGCGCTCCTCCTTGGTTGGGACGAAAACCTGCGGCCTCACGGCCCTTTATGGAATAGTTTGGACATGGCTGATTTAGACAATATCTCGCTTTGATTTAGATGCTGAGAAGTGGCCATGTGATAACAAACATGGAGAATTACGGAGATCCAGAGTTGGATGCGAGCCACCGTTCAGCTGCAGAGGACTACACCCCTCCCTCAACACCTTCATCATTAGCAGAGCAGGCAGGCGTACCCGTCGACTTTAACCCCAACCTTAACCCACGTCTCGCCCTAAAATTTTATGATTTACAATGCATTGCATTTTGTGCCCATAAGGAAGGCGAGTCCCCACAATGTGACTGCGTAAAGAGGTTTATGTCCCCCCACAGCGTGAGTAATACATGGCCTGACACACACACACACACACACACACACACACACACACCCTCTGTCTTTTCTCTCTCCTCCCACAGCTTCCACTCTTTTTTTATTAGCGATTATGATTTCTATAAATGGACATGGTATCTGTTTTCTGGAGGAGAGGAAACTCTCTCTCTCTCTCTCTCTGCTCTAAATTCCTGACATTTTTGCAGCCCAGAAACACTTGTCACTTCACGACTTTTCCAATAGATTATATCGCTCCAAACTACAATAAATAATTAAAGCTGTAATCTCTGGACCACCCTAAACATTTCATAATGGCGTTGATATCAGATGTCTACGACACAGCTCGACATTATGCATTCAGGTCCATTTGTGTCTCCTGCTCGTCACAACGATGATGGCACGAGGAAACAGTGTTGGGACAAAGGCAGGAAGTGAACAGCAGAGCTCACCTCATTAAGAAGGCAGACACTGACTCGTGGAAAGTACAACAACAAACTGATGGAAAAACAGGCCAGGGAGCCGAATCATCTTCAGCGTGTGCCATTTGTCTTCAGGTGAGTTTAACCAGACGCTCACCTGGACTTTCAGCCAGATATGCTAACACAGGTGTAGACTGGAGACATTCATCCTGGACTCAATGCTCTGACAGACTTGAGACCAGGTCTGGTTTTGCCTGCACTCAGTGGCACTTGTACCTCAGGAGATACGACTAAAATGTGGAGAACAGCTCATCTTTTAAATAACAAATGATGATTCTGTGAAATAATCTATATTTATCCACATATGTGTGTTTGGGAGGAAAATAAACACAAATAGTGTGACAAACTGATGTGAGGCTGATGTTCAGAGTTATTGTTATCATAATCCATAAACCACCAGCAACGACCGGCTGACTTCACAGGACAGGAAGTGGAACAAGTGATGGATAAATGGTTGAAACGTCCAGTTTCTGCATGTCAAAAAAACGTGTCTTCAAAAATACTGTAACAGTCAAAGTGAAATAAATGTAGATATTGTTCCGATCATCAGTTCACGCAGGACATGGTCATCCTGAACTAGTCGATGTTTAGGCGTGGTTTCTTTTTTCACTGGCTTTAGTCAAGTCTGCATTTGTAGCATTTATTCATTTTATGTTACCATTTCTTCTGTTCATTCATGAACTTTTCAGGCTTTCTCAGTCTCACCACATGATGTTAGGGTGTTAGGGTGACTCAGGTTGTCGGGGGGCGGGCAGTGGGCAGCAGGCCTGTCATTTCCATCCAGCTGCTTTTATGCAAATAAAAAAAATTTGTCAAAGCTCAAAAGGAGGAAACGTTTACTTCAAGTAACCGGCTCCTAATCTTCACATAACAGTAAATGATGGGAATATGTTCTCATTTGTGTTTTCTTTGGCCAATTTTGGGGAAATTTGGCTGAAAACTTGGCTAATGTCACAATAAATGTACTAAATATCAGCCTCAAACCAGTTAATCCAACGTAATCATGGTGATTATTTGCCTCTTAAACGCAAAACAAACAACACAAAGATTTTTCTTTGCAGAATCACAGTTTGTACTTTACCAAACGAGCTGAGCTCCACAGTCTATGACATAAACTCTGACCGAGTAGCCCCGGTCAGGAATCACTGCAGCACCCCAGAGTTTAACTCATCACACTGCAGTTAATCATCTTCCTACCGACCCCCTGAATCTCCCATGATCCTCTTACCTCTGAAGGTGACGCTAGCCAGGGGGTCAGAGTGTCTCAGGTTGTTGGCCCGCTGAAGAACGCAACGCAGCATGGCTGAAACCAGAGTCCGGCCGAGTCCTAGAACCTGCGATGCTCAAAGAACCCGCTCAGAGAGGGAGGAGGCAGGTGTTTCAGTTCACCAGGTGAGAGGGATCCAGAACTGAAGGGACGGGTGGTTACATGGCCCTGGGGACTGTGATGATGATGACAACCAGTGTTCCCGACAACCAAAACTAACAAAGACCGACGGCAGCAAAAAGGGAGGAAAAAGCTCCTCTCAGTGGAAAAAATCACTGATTGTTTCTCTGCTTGAAAAAAGTCTCTTTCAGAAACTCGAATCGCCTTCTCGAGGCTTGTCAGTAATTTTGGTCCTAGTTTGTCCCAGCATCACAAAAAAAAGGTGACAAACAAATTATCCAGCCAATCTTTCCCACTTTGTCTGCCAGCATCTGTCTGAAGCTACAAAATAAAAGCGATTTTTCTCGAGTGCCTCCACAAAGGCAGCTTCTTTCTTTCTGGCTCCCTCTAAAACGCTCCAAGGGAAAGAAGGCAACGAGCGAGCGTGTCGGGAACAGACACACACCTCACATCCAGAGGAAATCTCAACATTTCCTGTTCTATTTTCCTCTCTTGTCTCCTGGCCGTTTCCCTATCTTGCCCACATCTTTGCCTCTCTTTATTTGCCAGCACATTCTCCACCACCCACCACCTCTCTTTGTCCTCTAATCCCTCTATCTTACTTGGTTGATCTCTGTTTGTGCCTTTTGGGGATTTATTTCAATCTGGTGTTTTCAGTAAACTGTCAAAGTCTCTCAAACCCAGAGCCCCCGCAAAAAATCCTCAACTTTTAATTCCTTTTTTTTTTTTGGAAAAAGTGAATCTGGCTGCCTTAAAAACTCTCTAGAACCTTAAGAATGTGCATTATTACTGATAAATCAATGATTATTTGTGAGAAAACCAGTCTGGAATTGCACACAAGGACAAATCAAGGACTTTTCAAGGACTCTCTGGGTCTTATTGGTTTAGGGACTTTAGGGACTTGTTGGTCATGTTTTACGGTGAAACATTACAGGGGTCAAAAGTTTGTGCCATTCAAGTTCAAGTCAGGTGAAGAAGTTTCCTCTCAGGCAAAATTTGGAAACATCAACATTAAAAGCAACTCTCAAAGTCAGTCGCTTTAAAAAAAACCTCAAAATGCATTTCTTTTTCCTTCAATTGAACTCAATGCAAAAGTGCATGTGTCAATATCAGGAGTACAGCAGGGAGGGGGCACTGAGGTCGCACGACAACAACACATGCACAGCAAGAGAGCGCCACCTGCAGACATAAATCAGGACACACACGCTCGCCCTGTTTAATTTGTGCTGAAGTGAACTGCACCTCTTTCTACTGACAGGTCAAAAATCTTCTTCAGTCATTTGAAGCCAGATTTTCTAATTATCGCCCTTAAATGGCTGAAAAGTGATGTTTGTTTCTGACAAAGTCACATGTGCTGTGTATCTGTTGTACTGACCATATATTGATTAAATGGAATATTCTACATATCATTTTTCCTCAGTCTCATCTGAGATTTAGGCTTTAGAATCAATTATCTGTGCTGTACAGGTGTATCATGGCCTCATTAACCCAGCCAACAGAACATGACTGACATGTACGTTGCCTAGCAACCGCTCCTCGCTGGGCGCAGGCCGGCAGGCAGGATAACTTGTATATATGCTAGCTGATTGAGGCAACTCTGTGATTCGTGCTGCAGAGATATTTACTGAAGTTAGCATGCTGACCAGCTAGCTGCGGCCCGTCCTGTCTCGTAACCATGACGCCCGACCTTCCTCTCACTCTGCACTGTAATCCCCATCATTCCTTGTCGTTAATACATGTCATGACTGCATCAACCATCACATGTCAGTGTTGTGTTTCCAGATTGTTGTGTTGCTCCCAAGTGGACAAAAAAATGAGGGATGCAGGTTTAATTCAAAAGGCGATTCATGGTTTCACATTTTGATGTCTGTAGTTTTATTGTTGTGACCGTAGAGACGGCTGACATTTGCTCTGCCTTCAAAGGACCAATAAATCGACTTATAAAAACATAAATGTTTCTTCAGGTTGTGCAGTCTGTCTGAATATGAGCCTAAATACAGAAGATGGATGGGAGAAATGGCTTTTTGAATAAAAGGAGTGTAGCAGCTTCAAAGACAGCAAAGGGCCTGATGAGGCAATTTCAGGACTGAAATTCGAGTCAAGTACAAAAACAGACAAGCAATTACATTTTCTCTCATGTTTGTCATTTTGATCTGAGAGACACCGACCAGACAACAGCGTTTAAATGTAACGAGCCCTGAATGGATGAAGTGATGCAGCAGTTTTTAAGAGCAGACACAGCAGAGGCAGCATTCAAACGCATCAGATATCATAGCGACGAGACGCTGACAAAGCCTACATTCAGCTGCTCTGCAACGTCGTCATGACATCCTTCTGAACAGCACCAGTGGAGGCTTCTCCACCCGACAACAACACTGGGACCAAAATCTGAATTTGACTCGGTTTCATTACTGAGGTTCATCCAAAATGTTGAACAAGCAATAAAAACAATAAAACAGAATGTGATAACCTGCTGATCCTTTTTGACATCGAATCAATATCTCACATTAGCCCACAGCGCCAGAAAATGCTGCTTTCTGACTGGCTAGGACGTGTGTCATAAACAGGTAACATTTCTTGCATTGGGCTCAGGCATCAGTTAACTGGGAGGTAAACACTGACGACCAACAAACTTGACCCCAGCTTCTCTTTTTGCCCGTGGAGAGTTTGATTTTTTATCCAACAGAGAAAACAACGGACTCAGCAGAAGAAGCCGTGTGTATCGGGACACCTCAGAGTGTGTAACGGCTAACTAACATCAGTATTTATCATTAACATGACTGATTACCTGAGGGGAAAAACATCAAGCATCATATGCAACCTTTAAACATAACATCAGTTCAACTATCATAAAATTCCTCAACTAGCCTCACTGATTCACTTCATTCCAGCCCAGAGTTTCAATGTGCTGGTCCCAAGTACAGTGTGTGTGTGTGCGTGCACGTGTGTGTGTGTGCGTGGAGATGCACCGCAGGCACTGCCCTATATATTACACAGGGAAACTTTTATTCAGCAAGAAGCATCATGAGTTCATGACACACTTGTTGTAAGTTAGGAAAC